>NC_092208.1:91269627-91274849 GCF_043381705.1 Parasteatoda tepidariorum
TTGTACGCGCGAAAATGTAAAATTCTAATTGGCTTGCGGCACCTGCCATTCCAGGGATACTGCATCATATCAAAAATACGCAGAAAAAATTTCAAATCTTAGAACAGAATTTGAAACAAGGTTTAAAGATTTTAATTCTTTGGAAGACAAATTTTGTTTGTTTTCTTCGATTTTCTCAATAAATATAGACTCAGTACCCAGTAATATGCAAATGGAAGTCAATGAGATTCAGTGCGACTCAAATTTGAAGACAAAATTCATTGACGTGGGTGTGCCTGAATTTTACGAACATCTACCGGCAAGGTTTGAAAATACTCGAAAATTCGCAAATGAAATTATTTCTATGTTTGGAATGTTTGGAAGTACTTATCAGTGCGAGCAATTTTTTTCTGTTATGAATGAAAATAAATCTCCTGTCCGAAACCATATAAATAGCTCTCGTTGGGTCAATTTTGAAAGTAGTCTCGGCCAATAAAATTTCTCCCGAAATAGAAAAGATAGTAGCAGAGAAGAGATGTCAAATATCAAACAATAATTTTACTTTATGTATGCTTATTACAATATACTATTCAAAATAAAAATATTTGTTTCTGTAAAGACTGATTTTTTTTAAACTTTTTTTTGAGGCCCACCTAAAGTTAAGCATTGTTTATTTGGCCCAAGTTTGCTTTTGAGTTTGACACCCCTGGTCTAAATACAAAATTTAAGCAAAATCAGTTAAATAAATCCTGAGAAATTAGAAAAAAAAATCGTATTTTTCGAAATTTGGTCTCCTAACCCTTTAAATTTTTGAGAATTAAAATTCGCAACTATAAAAGCAAGAGCAAATTTAAATCGTAGAGGGAAGAATGTTTCGCGTTAATATGTGGTGAACAATAATAAATTAACTGCGTGAAAGGTTATCCGTTGCAGGCGTATGCCAATATATAAAAAGCTTTTGCAGGGCGAATCTTGATGGAAAATCTGCTTTCAGCTCTGCAGAGAAACAAAAACATAGGCAGACAAACAGCAGCAGGCAATTTGTTCTCTATAATGAAAGATAGTAAATATTCGTTTCTCGGACTCAAGTTTAAAATTTGTAAATTTAAAAATCATTACAAATTTTAGCTATATTGTTTAAATTTTGCATTTTAAGCCGATGGACTCACTCTTTTCCTCAAATGGAGAAATGGTAACATTTGGCCGAACATAGATGCTCACTTTAAAAGCGTCTTTGAAAAGAAAAGGGAGTCATAAAGAAAAATTTTAAAAGTCCCTTTGTATTTATTTACAATGCATATTAACATCAAGTTCCGTGACTAAAATAGCTTTTTTCCCCCCAGTACAATTATGCTATGTAACAATTAAAAAAAAAATTATAATTTAATAGGCATAACTATTTCGAAGTTCATTCAAAACGGGATATGATATTTTTAGATAGAATACGTGGATGCAAAAAATGTAAACTGNTTCATTTGATTCTGATGATTCCTTCATGGTGTTGCATTTTCTACAAACAGCAGTTTACTTATAACTTTATTTGCAAGACATTTAAATGATTCAAAAGCCAATCGATGCATATAAAAATAGCGTTTTCTTGTTATGTTAAATGTGCATGAAATTTCAAATTTTTACTATCGAATAATTTTTGCATTATTTGAGTAAGAAGCGTAGAAATTTTTTGACAGTTACAACTACTTTTCTTTATTATAGAAGTAATTTTTAAACTTACAATGTGTGATAAATTGCACCATACAGTACATAATACATCGATAACAGAAAAAAAAAAATGCGATTTAAATTTACATTAAAAGGAATCTGCACATTATGGTATCAATATTAGTGATTTCAGATTCTTAGAAACACACTTGAAAAAAATGAATTGAGAAAAAAAAAATGTAAAGGATAAAATTCGTTCTTATTTAAATAAATTGAATGAATTTGTTTGAGCCTCCTTGAAGGGCAAAGTCTGGCGCCATCCTTGTATATACTGTTCTATAACGAAGAAGAATATTCTATAACTATTACAGTTCTTGACGTTCTGAAATCACATTTATTTATTGGAATGACGAAAGCAACTGACTTCATTTTAATTTGTAATGAATTTAAGACAGAAAAAATTATTTTACCGTAATACACACATCTGTAGCAGCAAGTGATCATGAAACTGTAAGTTTTGTTGTTTTGTTGAAAGGTAAAAATTATTGAGAAATTGTTCTTCAAATGCTTGGCGTGTTCTGGTTAATTTTTTCAAGTTCTTCTGCCTTTTCCTTAGGGAAATTTTGCTGCTAAGCTAAATGGCGTTCGTCATTGGCAATAGTTATGATGGAACTATTGCCTGATATTTTCAGGCTCCCGCTAGAGGGCGTACTCGAGCGTTGCGATCGACAATTGTTTTTCTATTAATATTTTTGTATCTCTAATTGTAATCCTGTACAACTATATTATTGCGCTTTTAATTAACGAGTTTAAAACTAAGAGAACTGTTGTTGTTTTCTTATTATTATTATAATGCAATTCTGCGCTACATTTTAAGGTAAAGTTATTTAGAAAGGTAGTCTATAATCTGTTCTACAATTATCATTTTTGTGCAAATAACATTAATATACCGTTATAAATTACAGTTAAAGAAATCTATTAAATGATTGAAAACTAAACGGTCAGATTCATGCATTTATCTATATTAAGTACTAGATGCAAGCAAAAATAGTATTTAATGTATCCGCCCGTTTGGTAAGCGAAAATATAAAATTATATTTGTGAACTCATCAAATTTGTTTGAACAATATAATGCTATAACAATATAAATGTTATTTTAAAAAATGATTTCTTAGAAAAATTACTTCTGCTCACCAATCGGTTTAAATATTTATAATAATCGATAATAATATTCGGACGTGGGCAGTGGAGGCACAAGCGTAAGCAAACAGAATTCCTTTTGGTGTTAAGTGAATAATTTTAACTTAAGTGGTAAAACTGTTTTCTGCCAATAAACAACCATTATTGCGAAGCAATCATCGGGGTTGGTGAGCGGCAGCGAACAAGGGGGCTTAGCCCCTCGTAAAATAAGAAATAAATGCAAATTTTGATCCAAACGAGCGATAGACTCCCGCTAAGACTACCTACCTAATAAATGCTAGAGCGGCATAAACAATTTACAGCAGGAACCAGACATATTTAAACGTCTTTTTTTCTTCTTTTTATTTTGCAATTAAAAGGTTATCCAAGATATGTTGATGAAAAGAATAACAAATCTATTTTTTTCAAATTGACTTCTGTTGTCTATGCAGCTGGGTAATGACGCTAGACAGATTTTTTTTAAGGCAAAAAGCGTAAGAGAAAAAAGAAATGTGAAGAAAAAATATGAAATAATAAATGAATAAAAAGGAAACTTTCTCAGAAAAAATGGTAAAAAAGAAACAAATAAGTCGTCTGCTGTTGATAAAAGTGTTCGATTAGATAGTATTAAATATGACATTCAATAATATTTACCGCCAGACATTTCAGAAAGGAAAGAAGGTCACGGGTGTTATCAAAACGAGAGGTGTTTTACGAAAGTTTGTTTACTATTTCTGAAGATTACTTCATTGTAGAATTTCATTCAAAATATTTTGTAGTATGGCGCGTTCTCGAAGTTTACAAAGAGCAGTGGCTCAACTCGATATTTTTTTTCGGGGAGGAAAAAGTGGGAAGTCTAGTTTTATCTTTCTTAGACCCGTGATTAGATCGATGGCAGAAAATGGCTCAGTTTTAATTGAAAAATGTTCACACGTTAAATTTATTATCTGATTAGTATAGACAAATAAAAAAAAACTTATTATTCAAATTTTTACAAGACTTTTTTTTTACTCAATTTCGTGCCTGCGAGGTAGGTAGGAAGGTACTTTATTTACGTCACACTAGAGCTGCACAATGGACTAGCAGCGACAGTCGCGGAAATATTTCTGAAGATAATCCGAAGACATGCCATCGCAATTTTGATCCTCTGGAGAGGGGATGGCACCCCTCTTTTAGTAACCCGACTACCAGCGCGCAAAGTCGAGCACTTTAAGGTAAAACAGTTTAACGAGGACCGATACCTCACACCCTCGGTCCCTACGAAAGCTGATCAAAGTGATCACCCACCCGCTTACTGACCTCAGTCAGTGATGCTTGAATTCGGTACTACGTTTTGTTTTATATCTTCGTGTCGCAGCATCCAGGCACCTAAATTCATTAAATCCATAAGTATATTTTGATATTAAACCATCTCCCCCTGTGCATCATACTCTCATGGGTTTGCCCCTGGCTCATCTCGCGGGTGTACCATTGACCGATTGTGCTGCCATCTATCGTCTCTAAGCCTTTAAACTTTAGTGTCTCATCTCTTGCTGTAGCAGTTTCGTGCGCATATTTCGGGTCACCAGTATTCCCTGGACGAACCCTACGGGGTGGGGAGACAGGGTTAAGCAAAGCTTATATCTTCGTGTTACACATTTATCGCCAAATGGATGGAATTTCAACCACTTTCCAACTAACTTACTTCTTGCACCCCATTAGCCCTGCGGAATGTCGTGACACTCCATCTCACCCTGTTGGTTATTTGTCTCCATGTTCTGTCTTTAATTAAATTCATAATAATTCTGTGCCATGTCATTTTACGCTTACCTTGGGGTGTTCAGTCCAGCGTCCATTTTACTTTTTTCAGCTTTCTGATAGGCTGTCCAATCCATCACCGTTCCCTGCTTTCTATTCATTTTTGATAACTGATAGTGTTCATAGTTAGATATTTTGTGAGATCATTTTATATTAGGAATTCTTCTGATAAAAGCCTATAACTTATTTGTATTTATTTTCAAACTGTACCATGTTTCTAATCCGTATAAAAGTACTGATTTAACATTTGAGTTTGAGTTAAATATTCTTATTTTTGTTTCATTTGATTGGGTCCTGCTTGCCCGAAATTCGAATTTACTAGACTTCTCTCATTTCCACTGGAGCTCTGTGTCTGGTGACAATACTGTGTCCCGCAGTGGACTGATCGTTAAGACCAGGGCTAAAGAGAATAGAAGGGCTAGTTCACTCCTTTGAAGTATCTCTTGCCGCGCCGATCCTCCGACGTCACTCTAGTGACGTCACTTTGGCGCAAAGCTCGCACTTTTACTTCAAGAACGGAGCGTTTGGCCTTACTAGCTCTAACTAATATTGGATCATTTCTTTTTGCGAGATATTCTAAGACATTTGTTATTTTCTATAATGACTTT
>NC_092208.1:91275242-91331639 GCF_043381705.1 Parasteatoda tepidariorum
ACCTTAATTTCAAATTTGGATTTCTACTAGACATTGAAAATTTATTAAACGAGGATAATGTTGATAACGACCTTGAAAAAAAATTGCAAAAATTTGGGCGAATTTTATAATACAGATTTCAATGGAATAGAACTTTTTATCGAAATATGTGACTGTAAAATGTTACTCCGCAGTAGAAAATAAATTGAACCTAAAACTCCGTACTTTCATAATCTCGTATGGAGAAGATGTTTTTCCAAATCTGAGAGTGGTACTTCTGACTATCTCAGTATCAACTGCTAGCTGCGAACGTTCATTCAACAAATTAAAATTAATTTTGACATATCTACGATCTACGAAGGAACAAGATCGTTTAAGTGACCTAACATTAAGTGTGGAAAGAAACAAATTTGTAATTATCAACTTTGATGATATTATTGATAAATTTGCTTCATCAAAAGCAAGGAAAATTTATACATAGTAATTAGTTTTATTAATTTATTATAATCATATTATTATCAAATATATGTATCCCTTTAGAGATAATAAATATTTACTTTTTTATTGTTTTATTACTGCGTGTTTTTAAAATATTTCTTTATAAATATGTAAAATAAATAATATGTATCTTTTGAACTAATTCTAGATGATCATATACAATTCAGAATCTAGTCTTGTTTTCTCAACTGCATTTTTTGTCTCAAATTTAAAGTCTAGCTTGAGCCTATGACTTTATTTATTTTACATTATTTATTTAATAATTCGGGAGTATATTTTATATATAATACTATATGGTTTTCGAATGGGGGGGGGCGCTAGAAAGGTATTGTGCCCCGGGCGCGAGTTAAGCTCGCTACGCCACTGATTTGAGGTCGCCTCTATAAATCATTATGATCAGTTCTCAGTTTGTAAAAATGCGAACTTTAGAACTAAAGATAGTCAAGGTAGTATCTTTTTTGCGCATTACAAATACCAATTTTTATTATTTGATATTTAAAAATGTAAGAAATGTTTTTTTATCTATATTTTAGCAAAAACAGTCGCTTTTACTTCAAAAGAATCGTTTTAGTTGTCTTTTTAGTCGCCAATGGCAACTCCGGGAGAGACATTTGAAAAATGTTTTTTACCGATTGGCTTAGCATTAGCCGTTTCTTTTAAAACTAAACTGCAGACGTTTCTACCCCCCCCCCCCCCCNCCCCCCCCCCCCCGAATATTTTAAGATAACATCAATGATATTTGCAAGCTCATTCGAGGTCACAACACTCGAATACGCCATCTGGGGAGAAGACTGGTTCCATGTCTGAAGCCCTCCCCGTCCCTTTCCTTCTTTTCTCAGATGTATGTAAGACGATTTTTTACCCTTCTATAATATTTTTTTGCATTTAGATTATCATAAATATACTTAAAAATTTCTATGATGCTTACATTAGGCACTATGTTTTATGCAGTTTTGAGTTCCATATAGTTCCCAAGCATAAAAAAATTTAAACGGTTTGAAAATCAAGTCAGAAACTAACGTTCTCCCTACCTTTAAGACTATTTACACGCCTATTAATCTAAGTGTTGCCATAGCTCATTTCGATTGCCAATAGCCCTCATTATTTTATAACCGTCTTTGAACAGTCGATCCAATTCTGGGTTTACGACTACCAAAGTTCAACTCCGTATCCTTGTAATTTAGATTGCAATACAGAAGACAAGGGAGCTTCTGGATCGGTACCCCTAGAGGTAAGGATTTGTTATGGGAACATGGAGGACTTTGTGACCCGGCAGATTTAACGTGCACCAGTCACCATTTACTACGCGAGGAGTTTTCGGCCGGCGAGAATCGAACCCACGATCTCTTCGACATGGGCCCAGTGCCCTGCCAATCAGGCTATACCGGTCCCTAGTTCTCATTATTGAAAAAAAGGATTACATTGCACGTTCTTTAATAATTATTCGTTACATCAAATAAACTAAATGATCAATGTGAACGTGGTAGCATGTGCGGACTACGCCTCCAAATTAGCATTTTTAAAGTTATCTGAAATCACGCGTTTATAGTTATGTTTTTAAAACTTTTTTTTCTATAAAAGCAAATAATTTAAAACTAACGGTACTTGAAATGAAAAAACAAAACAGTTATGCATTGAGAGGTAAAGTTAATGGAGAAAAGCTGCTTATTCGTTTATGGGAGTCATAAAAAATAACCATACTATTTGACACCAATAATGGTTAATAAATGTTGATAATATGTATTAATTGAAAGAAAAAATAAGCTATGTACTAAAAAGCTAAGTTAATAAAGAAAATTTACTTAATAGTATAGGAGGGCCCTAAAAAATCGTCATACTAATATTGATACTTAATTAATTTTGATGAATGAATTATAATTGATAGAACTTTTTTAAACCATTACTCATAAATACTTTAAACGGCATATTAAAGGTCAGTTAGAGAAATGGTCATGCTTTTACTTTTCTTAAAGTTCTTATCAAGGTCTTGTAAGAATTTCATTTGGTTACCACTGATAAATGTATTTCGCACAAAACTGAAATGTTGGAAGGTATGCAATAAGTAACAATTATATTAATATAAGTACAAAGAATTAGATTTATATATTTGGCAATTATTAAAATTGCACCAGCTGAGCAATTTTAAGACAGACACTGTGAGTGCGAAAGGCATTGGAGAAATAGACATTTGGCCATCTTGAGCATCATGTCAAATGACAGTTACTCTTTATTCTGTCGGCATGGTCAACAAATATTAAAATACTTGAATTTATCTTAGATTTATTAACTGCCTTTAAGTTTAATGCATGATTATGCATTACTGAAGACAACTTTCTTTTATTCACCGAACAGACATTCTGCTAGTCTGGTTATGAAAAACAGCATGAAACACCTGTGTTGAAACTCTGAGTTGAAGGTAAAATCTTCCAAACACGGCTGCATTGCAAACAATAATTTACCAAATTAGCACTTATTTGCAGTGATTTAGATCAAAGAAAAATAGTTATTCATCATAGAAATTTCTCTGATTTACAAATCAATTATTGATACATTTTTGAATATGAATGAAAAAAAGAAAAAATTCAAACTATGTACTTTTAAGATTTTGTATTTTAGTGCAAATATAATACCGATAATCTAACAGTTTTTCTTAGTAACTATTAGATTGTTTCTTATAATTAAAAATTACCAAAATATTTATTTTGCTTGCAATTAGAGCATCAGAAAAAAAATCTATAGAAATAAAAGCGAAACCAGTGTCCGATCTACGTCAGACGTTTGAGGATGCTCACTTTCTGAAATTAGAAATCATAAGTTGTTTTGTTCTACATCAGAACAATCCAGTCATTAATCAATTGAAATCTTACTTTCCACGGAGTGTGTTATTGCACTACTAACGCTTTCTATCACAGAAGATTATTTAGGTTAGGTTGTGAGATGATGATGACTTTATAAAAACACAGAGGGAAACAAATTAATAACATAAAGTTCATTTATTCACATATTTAAATAACTATTAAACTTCAGTACTTATTTTTTTTCACATAAGATACGATCATTTCACAGTTTTTTAATGAAAAAATAAAATTAAAAATTTGAAATAAAAATACGTTGTTAAAAGATGAACATCTGAAGAGCAGAGTGCAAGAAAATTTTGGAACATTTTATAAATATGGTTTTAAAAAGACATTTTTTGTACGGATCAGTAGAACTTTGATTATCTGAAGTAATCAGGACCTATTTGGATATTTAGATTGTAGTTAGAAAACAAAGTGTGTGTGGTTGAAAAAGCCAAAGCCTACAAGGTGTTGTTGTGCTTCGGAAGGAGAGGTAACATCGTTTTATGATCTATTTTCATAAATCTATATCATATTCTCATAAACTATAAATTATTTTCAAAGAATAATGGTCAGGGCTGCAAGTTTGTCGCGGGAAAAAAAGACCCCAAATTCGCGGAAAATTTTGAAAATTACACAGATTCTAACTAGAAAAAAATTTATTATATAAATGATGCAAAAGACAAAAATTGCGCAAATAATAAAAAAAGCTTAAAAATACACAACAAAAGCATACCTGCCAACTTTTACGCATTTGGCGTAAAATTTTATTTCTATATTTCAAGTGGTAGTAAAATGTATGCTTTCTATATATTCCTTTCATTTATAAACTTAATTTATAATATTTTTGATCTACCACTGTTTTTAAAATAATTAAGCTTATATACTATTATGCAAAACAGTTGCGGTAATCCGTATAAGTTTGTTCAAAATACAGCGAATGCTTCTGCCTAAAATTGTATTTTAAATTTCAATTTACTACCACTGGGGAAAATAATCCTTGAAAGGATTACAAGTTGGCAGGTATGCAAAAGTATTTCTTTGAATTTCAAGCAATATTAATATTTTTACTTAAATGAACAGAATTTTGGTACAAAGTACTGTACATTGTCAGATTATTCTCATTTATCCTTCGTCTTTCATCACTTACTACATTTTTATACTTAGAAAACGCTCTTTCTGCGTCAACGCCACTTTTGCCAATTTTGGAGCGTTGGGTCTTTAATTTCCAAAACTCGATCAATTTTCCTTCACCAACGCGCAATTCCTTGACCGTTGCTTTGTAAGAAGTAACTGTTGTGAAAACTCAAACATTCTACATTCAAACTACTAGTTACAAGTCCCTACTAATTACTAGTCCCCCCCCTTCATCTAAGAAACTGATCCATATTTAAGAAATCACAAGAAGCCGCCTAGGCCCAGTGCAATAGCATGTATAACAATTTTTCTGTCAAAGATTTGATTTATAACATCTTCCTTCTTTTGTGATTCCAATTTCTTTTGTACTCTTACTGACTTCAGGAAGGTAATTACCCTCCCTAAGTGTAGAAAGACCACCTTAGTTGACAAGATTGTGATTATCTCTAATCTCTGAACTATTTTCACATAATTTTGCTATTGATTCACTCCCCTAAATATCTAATCAATTTTACATGTTCAATTTAAGGTGCAGGAAAGTAAAAAATTCTGTTTAATAAAAATAATAAATAAAAAATGCGAAAAAAAGCAAATTTTAAGCAATATTCGCGCAAGTCAAGACATATTAAGAAATTCGCGGATTTTAGAAAAAAGATGACAATTTCGCAGAAATTCGCACCGCGACAAACCTGCAGCCCTAATAATGGTATATACCATATTTTATATATATATAATAACATATATATTGCTCATAATAGCAGTATTCTTTTTTTTTTAATAAATCATTTGTACGACGCACAATCTAAATCTGAATCGTTAGCAGTTTTCACGAATTTTTAAAAATTATTTATAATTTCTTAAAGTATTCTTTCGATTCCATTCGCACGAAATTTTTTTCCGTCTAGATAAAACATGCTACTTTTCCTCAGAAATAGAAGATGTGATAGTAAAAGGAAACTACATAAGTTTTAATTAAAAAGCAGACGAAGCAACTGAAGTTATAACTTACTACCTAGTTACTACATAACTACTTCAATTGTTTATTACATGACTACATAACTGATCATGCAGCACAAATAGTATTCTTTCAAAATCTTAATGGCTTCTTGTATAGCTGAATTATGACTACATATTACTAAAATTAAAATTTTTTCTTTAAAATTGTTTTTGTTTAACGACGATAAAATGAAACCTGTTAAGTTGATCGCTTTTTTAAGTTGATTTTAATGATCAAGTACCAAACGGGCAGAAATTTTTTTATTATCTCTTTATAAGTTGTCCATTAATCTAAGCTGACCATCAAATTGTTGCCTCACAAGTGGCCACAGTCTTCACTGCATTCTATTTTATATTCTGAAAAAAATAGAGTCAGAATATAAAAGTTCTACTGTATAAAAAAATAATTTATGAATAACTAAGGCTTTTTAAAAATTATTCTCACAAATAACCAAGATAGAGCTTAAAATGTTTTTCGATCATAACAGAGCTGCAGATTTCTCCAAAACAGTTTTAGAATAAGTTTAAGATCATAGAGAATAAACAATTAAAAGTTAATATTTCCACTAAACTCTTCAATTTTAATGTCTCTGTTCAGATTCTTGATATCATAAAAATGATCAGATCGTCAATTAAATTATAGAAGTTAGTATTTTAGAGTCAATAAAATAATAGAAGGTAAATTTGCTTCTGGTTGGGCGTCTAAATACATCATCAAATTTGTAATGTAATCACCTGATCACCATAAATCAAATGTTTATACAATAATCAACCATGATCAGTTGGGTAATTGATTTAATTTTAAATAAAATAAAACTGGTATACTTGTTAACTGTTTAATCTCATGTATATATAATAGATTTTAAAACATACTTAAATTGTTTAGTTAAGTATATAAAAAATGAGAAAATTTACAGTTTTTTTTAAAACATTTCTAAGAAAATAACTATAAAAAAACAGGGATGCAATAAAAAAAAAAGCGTTTGTTCGGTTAATTTAAGTATTTACAAAACACATACACTTCTTATGGAGAAATTATTCCTAACACAAAAAAATTAATATATAAAAACATGGTATACATTACTTTAGAGTTATGTTCAAAGATAATATTTCCATTTAAAATTCTTCATCCCTTCACTTTGTAATACAATATGAACAAAAACAAAAAATAGTTGTTAGGTTACTTACAACATTCTGATGTCTATAATTTTTTTAATGGATTTTTTAAAATAATAAAAGCAAAAATTAAAATTTTTACACCATTTTCGAATGTTTGATAAATAAAGGAGGTAATATGTACACTTTTCAAGAAATAACACTAAAATTAAAAGCTGTCCAAAAGTCATTACCTATGCTAAAATTTTGATTATTTAAATACTTTCTTTTTATGACTTTCGTTATAAATATCGAAAGGAACTAGATTTTAAAAAAAAGTAACTGATACAATCTTTTAAATGCTAGAAATATTAAATTTTAAATTGGTGAAATCGAATCAGATAAATATTTTATTATACAATACTTTCAAGAAACATTTACAAACACACTACATACATGTCCTCATTTAGATTAAAGCTAAATAATATACAAACAAACCTATACATAAAACAAAAATACACAGCTTTGCACATGAATCAAAAGCTCATTAGATGGAATTGCTTCCACACCACTGGAGATTGAGGGGACAATACTTTATTTTTAGTGAAAGTTGGGACCATATTAGTTTAAGAATATAAATGATAATTACATACCTAATATAATGATGGAAGTTTCTTTCACAGAGGAAAAAAACTGTCATAGAAAAAATAGGTTTCTTCCAACCCCAAGTGAAAGAAACTAATTTTCAAAAAGAAATACCAGATATTAAAACAATTTTTTTAAACAGCTCATTGCAATACAGTTTAAAAAATTTTATTAATTTCCAAGCTATTTAATATATACATTTTTAATGAGAAAATACAAATAAAAAACAATTGTAAAGAAAAATAAATTTCTTAAGAAACTAAAATCCTTGAAATCCATCAATATTTTACGTAAATGCTTATTTTATACCAGTAAATACTTGTTTTAAAATTATGTAACTAACTAAAAATATCAAAATAAAATTTAATTAATACTGCAATTTTAACAAATCACATGTTAAACTTATACACTATGACAAATCACACACTGAATTCCTAATTATATAGCATATTAATTTTTAAAGTCAAATACTGTTTTTAAGTATAAATACACAAACAAACACGTGAATATCATGCTATATAGATTTTTAAATTCTATATAAAACTAAAAAAAAATAATATGAAAATAGTTTTTTTTTTAAAGAGTAGATATGAAAAACTTAACCTTCTGGCACTATATTAAATTTAACTTATTTTATAATTAAATGTAAGTTTTTATAATACTATGCAATTGTCATTTTTAGTTTCTTCCATTGGGTTCAATTTCCTTCAGTGTCCTTGAAGAAATAATTTTTTCTGAACCAATCTGTCAATCCTGCATTAAGTTGAATGAGAATATATAGTAGTCTCTCTTTAATGAAATGAATCGTTCCAGTTGAAAAATTTCACAGTTAAGTAAATCCAGCAAAATTTTTAATCTGTGTGGTGACTTTAAAAGTTGATAAGTAAAAAGAGTCTTTTAATTAAATACTAAGTAACACATATTTATTGCATTCATTAATTTTCTAATTGTGTCAATAAAAGGCTAAAAAGTGAACATAATTTATCAGACGTGTTACAGAGAATTGATTGCATAGAAATCTCATTTTAATTGCAATTTTGTTTTAAAAAAAAAGAATAGAAAAGATAAATGCCCAAAAAATTCCTCATTGGGAGAAATTCGCTGTAAGGAGACTTCATTGCGGGGAGGTTCTTCTGAAATTTAATTCTGTTTTCAAACTAAAACTGCTCAGTTAAGTTAACCTTTCATAAAAAAAAGTCCACTATCAATAAATTTGGACAATGAAGAGGTTTTATCGATTCTAAATAGATTTTCCTTCAATTTAATAGCAAATATTGAAATCTTGTTCATCCCAATGAATTATATAAATCATGATGAATAAATTGCTTAAAGTGATAATTGAATATTTTTGCAGATTTTTGTAAACAATAAAAAATTCTTAAAGCAACCAGAAGAATAAAAATAAAAAATTCGTAACTTTTTGCAATGCAAACCATCAAATTTTTTATAAGATTTTACCAAATAACATAAAACATAACAAAAACATAAAACATTTTGGACATAATATTAAAAATTCTTTTCGAATTTCTAAAAGCATTGGGTTTTAATGCATCCGATACCTTATGAAAATAATTAACTTTTATTTATTACAAAATAAAAAAAAAGGTTCAATAACAGGAGAATTATTTAGCTGGGCTAGGCTCTCACAAAGATACAGAAGAGGCAATTGTTTTTTTAATAACATATTTACAAATTTACTGGGCAAATATTTTCCAGAATTTCAACCATAGGAAACAAGGTACAGGCGTAAACATTCTGCTCATCGAGTTGATCAGAAAAAAACAAAAACGAGATTTGAATCATTTACCGGAATTAAATAATAGTCCAACGGTTTTAAGAAGAAGAGTATTCACTCTTTAAGTCTCGAAGAAAAGTCAGCAGTTGAGTTTCAGTACGGTCCCTGAGGATGATAAGGGTGATGCTGTTGTTGCTGTGGATGAGGAGGACCTTGGTTATTGGTATTTATGTGTTGCAAATGAGCAACCAATGCTTGCTGCTGTTGTTGTCGTTGCTGCTGCTGATTCTTTTGTTGCATGGCCATAATTTGCTGCTGATGGCATATCTGCTGCATATGCATCTGGTTGGATGTTCCACCCGCTGACATTGCCTGCGGATTGGATTGCCCACCGTAGGTGTTGCCACTATTTTGAACCATTTGTGACCCAGACAAATGAGGTCCGCCTCCCATTTGGTTGACTGTCACATTAGGAGCTCCCATACTGTATTGTGATCTAAACACAACAGTGGTTTTAAAATATGATTTTTGTTTAAAAATTTATACAAATAACAACTAAAAACTGTAACTTTTAAAGAAAAATGACAAACCTTAACAAAAAAATAAATACTCTTAGCATAATATAGTACAAATTTGATAATTCAAAACAATATTAGAAGTCAAGAATGAGTCAAGTCATTTTCATATCATTTTGTCTTTGTAGAAAAGATAAAAGAGTATGTTTAAAACATTTTATCTGCGAATTTTTCAAATAAATTTCCAAATTTTAGTTGATTTGATTTAAATATACATTAAGCGACAAAACAAAAATGCAATTGAGAAATTTTAAATCTTTATAAAAAAGTAATTAAAAACTTTATTTAAGAAATATATGTGTACAAAAGTGAAAAATGGCAAAAATGAAGAATTGAAACGGAAAATAAGTTTAGCATTAAAATTTTTAATTCTTAAAAAATGAGTCTGTAACAGTTCAACATGCTCAAAGTAAACAAAAAATTTTGAAAAGTAGGAAATAATAAATAGAAAATAAGAAAAAGTGCTAACTATACTTTTGGAAGAGGGTATCCTTTTTTTTAAACACAAAAAACAATATAGTAATTCTGGACTCATAGTGAGCGAAGATTTTTAGCGATTTTTACCATAGCCAAGATTTTTAACTCGTAGCGATTTTCACCATATTTAATTTAAATGAATAGATGCTAGAACAAAAATCGTAATATTTTGTCTTTCGAATCCGTCATTTCAAAATGCACATTTGCATTTCTGAACACACAAAAATCAGGAATATTGAGACAAAAAGCTAAAAATCAAGAATATCAGGATAAAAAGCTGAAAATCAAAACAATAAGGACAAAAATATTCATCAGGAAAATCAGGACAACTATAAACCTTATGCATTTTGAAATACCTCACAATATAGTAGAATAATCAGTTTTAATGATAACCCAGGGGTAGATAAAGAAAATTTGGTCATCAGTATCTAAGAAATGTTACATGTTTTTATTATATATATACACATACACTAATTTAATTAATATACATATATATATATTAATTTAATTAATAAATATATCTATTAATTGAAAAATTTAATATAAATTTTAATTAAAAAAAATCACGCACAATTTAAAGAATTGGAATTTTTACAATTATGATGAAATATAGACTAAAACTGCCAAAACTCAGATTCCCACACAATTGTTATTGACTTCTGGCCTGTAGGTCAGCAATTTCTCGAAAGAGATGGATTAAGAAGGGAGTAATGTAAAGAACGCAAGTAAATAAACTCCCATTTTGAAATTGGGCATTTTATATTTTTTTAAAATTATGTATATTCAAGATATATGTATAATTATGTACATTAATTTTTTTTATTTTTATCAAAATTCTGTTCATAACAGTTACAAGCAAAATTACTTATCATCGGAAGATAATGAGCAAAATTTGGAGCTAATTTTTTTTAATTGAGAGAAAATTCTCTCGCACTCTGCTTAACTATGTGGAATGCATATCCAACATAAAATCTGGATATCCAACATAAAATCTGCTATATTTTTGAACTGTTTAGTTTTATACAGTTCATTTTCTAGTTGCCCAATTGACCCTCCCAGTAAATGATTCTGAAAACAGAAATACATATATGTTTTAACGACGATCGTTAAAAATACAATGCAAGCATCGAAGTTAATACCAGATTTTTATACGTAAATAACAAGGTTCATAATCAGAGAAAAAACGATTAAGTGAATAAATGACTCACAGCAGCATTTTCACTACATATGGTTTGGTCGGCGTGGCAGCACATAAACTGCAATACTGGCACTAACGCTATCTTTCGAAGATTAAGAGAGGTATTTTTGCCATTAGCAGATATTTATCACTAAAAAAAATTTCTTAAAAAAAATACGAAAAAAATTTGAGAAAATACACGTAAATGGGAGATAGTCGCAAGAATACGGCAGCCTTCATTAAAAAACAGGAGACTTGACAGATGTTTTACAATGTATACCTGTTTGGTTGAGGCATGTATTGACTTTGTTGATTTCGTATAGAATTTGGACCCATCATTCCAGAAGCTGTTTGCTGAGCTCCATATGATTGGTTGAAGTTACTTGAAAGCATAGATGAGTTTCTAGACTCCATCATATTTGCATTGGGTGGAATACCTGAGCCACTGTAATTTCCATAGCCTTGAGTCATTCCTATAACACATATAATAATTCATTTTCACAGTCTGCAAAATTATAAACAATGAACGTGGAAGGTATGCATCATGCGCTCCCAGACACAATAAAATTCTAAGTAGAGTTTAAAACTTTCAAAATTTTTTAATTTAAAAACTAAAATTCCAATCTTTTTTAAAGAATTTATAAAGTAAGCGATGAAAATGCTTCTTCTTTTTCTACCCTGCACTGCAGTGTATTGCTGGCTATATTGCCTCAAGCAACTTATTACATTTTAATCAGCAGATGCTATCACTTTCCATTTATTAACACCCTTACGGTTCCCACAGTCCTTCCTTTACAGCCCTTATAGCTTGTGAAAAGTTATTTTTATATTTTTAACTGGGTTTTCATACATTACGGTAATTTTACCAGAATTTTTTTCTCTATGTAAAGATAAGCATGCCAGGAACAGGTATAAAACATTCAAAATAATTGAGCTAATGTGAAACGACATGGGAAATCCTTTGCATTGTTTTCATTGATAAATGGCAGTGACTAAACATAAGTATCTTATAGTAATTTTATAAGATACTATAAGCTACTCATACTATTTATACTTTGCATATATAGCCAATCCATGATTCAATGGAGTCAGATTATGTCTTGGTAGTTTGAAATCTACTCCAATATTCCCAGTGGTTCCAAAGAAGAGTCTATAGATATGATGAACAAACCCGAATGTTCTCATTGTAGGGAACTGCTCACTATTACACATATTTTAACCAAGTGTAACAAATTTAAAACCCAGAGACAACACCATTTTGGTAGCTTTAATCCAATATTGACTTCATTAATTGGGGATAAACCCTGCAATAGCATTTTTAATTATCTGAGGGACATTGATTTTTGCAAATCAATTTAGCTTTAACTTATAGCAGAATGTTTTTTAAGAAACAAGTTATAGGTGCGGTACGGCAAAAAATGGCTTTTGCTCCTGTCAACGCTTAATAAGATATGTTCAATTCTAATAAATAAAGTTAACACCCACGCATGATCTTCTAAAGGATCATGAGTGTGTGGAAGTGGCGTTCATCACGCGCCACGAAAAATAACTGTACATTCTCGTTCTCTCTCTGCACAGAGAATCCCGCTGGTCAACCGCTCCTCTCGTCTGCCTAGGACGCTTTGCTGTTTCTTATATTAAATAAAATTTTTATTTGAATCATATAGTTCACTGCTGCAATCATTTGCAACACACACATAAAATCCTCCTCCAACATTTCTTAATAAACTAACCAAACTAACTGGATTGGATGAAACTATTTCAACTTATAGAGTTTTCATTACCAACACTATAACTTGGTTTTCTTAAGTTGTATCATATTATCTTTACATGGTTCTTTCATCAGGGGTGATTGTGAGCCTAACTCAAAAATCCGGAAAATTTCTTGAGCAAAATCATTAATGACGCATTTCAAAATATAATATCTTTATAAATTGAAATCATTGTTGATATTTTCAAACATGAAATTCTAAATAAATTACATGTAGTATGATTTGAATTACTTTTAGAACTTTTATCTCTAATCACATTTATAACACTACCAGAAAAAAATTTACAAATGAAAGAGATGCTAAGAATAAATTCTAGTTCTATTATTTTAAAACAAAATATACTAGAATTTTTATACATAAATGTGATCGATGATTTCTTGAAACTTGTAGACCTTGGATATCCGGAAACTTCTGGATCGTAGTTAGCAAAAAATCTGGAATTTTTCCGGAGTACAATCACCTCTGTTTTATCGCATTAAAAAATCTGCTTGAGAATTTTCGTTCACACATAAGCAATCTATTTTTTTCCTTGATTTATTCATTGTCCAACATTTGCTTCCATAAAATATTAGTGTTATTAAGGTCTCATATGGTTATAAATTTGTTTCCTTGCTCGAGCATTTCCCTTAAAATAGACCTCAGCCGTGTGGCAGAATTTTTTCGCGCTTTCTGCGACATACCTCTCTAATATTAATATCTTTCTGCAGGATACTTTTAATAATAACAAATATACACGTTACTAATTTAAAGCAACAGATATATATATATACTTACTTTTTGAATAAAATAATATAATTATTTTTCTTTGTTCGAATGTGTAATATTTTTGCATTCTAATATTATGGCCGATATTCGCGCATTTTGTAGGGTGAAAACACATTAATTATTTCCTTTTTCTTATTTTGAATATCATCATCACATTAAAAAAAATAATTTGTTCAGTTCACAAATATTTAAATTGATTGGGCAATTCAGAAATCTTATTTTATTGGTAGCGAATTTGGAGTTTTGTTGGTTGCTGCTATCTTACCTTCATTGACTGTTAAGCCAAGATTTTAAGCGGCAGTCTCAAAGGCATTAAAAAGATTTGATAAAGGCTTCCTTAATTCTTAGACAAAAGAAACTGTTTTTTTTATTAAATTGAAGTCTGAAATTATTTGTTAATTCCTTAAAAAAAGTAAATGTTTTAATTATTAAAAAAATAATTATTCATTCAGATATCTGCATTAAAAAAATTACAGGACTGGAAGTTCAAAATATAAAAATTAAGGACAAAATCGCCTTCAAACTTAAGGATGCTGATTCTCTACTAGGAGCAATTTGTACGATTGGAAGCAATTTGTTTGGAGCAGCATGGATTCGCAGTAATACAATTGGTTATAATTTTAGTAGTTCCTGCACTTAAGTGAAAAAAAACTCAGATTTTAAGTTCAAAAATTTCACTTTTGGTTTTCTATTAACAAAAAGAGGAGAGAAAATAGTCTAAATGTGGAAAATTGTTACATAGTAGGATTCTCTCGTGAAAAACTGTAGAGCATGGTATAGTTATTAGGGAGAAATAGAGAGATAAGAATTTATATATTTCTCCTACATCGAATGCTTTTGTGCCATCAAATCAAGGGTAATTGTCTCTAATAATGGAAGCAGATTAATATCGCACTTGACGCGCTACGAAGACTTTTTCCTTTGTTTTATTTACTTTGTTTCATGGCATATAACATAATTTTGGAATTTAAAATTTCTTCAATTCTTTTTTAGATAAATAATATTTATTCTTCCTGTTCCCTTATACAAAAATTTGGAAAATCCCAAAAATTTCAAGAAATTTAAGGACACTTTCTTTTTTTAAAAGAGAAATTAAGGAATTTAAGACAACTTTGAGCATTGAATTAATAAAAACTTTTATGAATAATAAAACACAAAGAAATAATAATCCAATTTCACTGCTAATAGAGATTTCAATATATAATTTTAAAGAGTTAATAAAAAACTAGGTTATAAGAATTTTATCTCAGATTTTAAAAAATTAAGAACCAAAAGTGAAAAACGAGCACTTCTTTAATGATCTTAAAAACAACTTAACGAATTAATAGCCTTGAGAGAAAATAATTACCTTGAGGTGGTAAATGATGTAATGCAGCAGTTTGTGCTGAACTTCCCTGCATACCATGCGGATACATAGGACCACCAGGACCACTCTGAAATAATCCATTGAATTAATATAATAAAAGCTTAAAAATTATTAACACAATTATTTTTTATATAATGGAAATATAGAACTGATTTAGAACATAAGATTATAAATGAAGGGATGGAAGGTAGAATTTAAAGGTACAAAAGTGAACTAAAAACTACTCAAACCATAAATTATATTTAAGATGACGAAAAACAAATAGCATTATAACTAAGTGAGATGAAACACAACAAAAGGAAGAATCATTGTGTCTCATAATAAGTTTTTAAAAATAAATATTGATGCTGATGAGCAATGGTAAGAAAGCTATATACCAAGAAAATGTTTAACATGTTCAAAATAATTTAAAAAAATTTAAGATAAATAAAATAAAGATAACAAAAGAAGGAAGGTCTTACAGGCATTCTTTGAGGTTGAAGTTGCTGTCGCATCAACATTTGCCTTTTCTGCATCATTTCCATAGAGAAACCAGCAGGAGGATTAGATCCTGGATGGTTGACAGGCATAGGACCTCCACTTCCTGTGATATGACTCCCACTCATAGCTCCAGGCATTGCACCACCACCTCCAGCATTTTGATGCTGATTGCTTGCACCAGGTCCAGGCAGAAACTGAGTGGAGGGATGGCGTGCACGTAGCATTGAGCTCAAAGCTTGCTTAGATTGAGAAATAGGTCGCTCAAACCTTGGACCACCAGCTATGATGAAAAATTTTATTAAATTAGTTGGTTCTTTTTTCTTAAAAAAAAAATTCAATAAAAAATATTTTTTATCATATAAAATGCAAGGAAATGTCAAAATGAACGGTTTTAAATTCAGAGAAAAAATAATGCTACAAGTAGCATCATGTTTTTCAAGGTTTCTACTAATTTTAGAAATAAAGTTCCCTAACTTTTCCAGGAAAATTTCAACATATTTCCAACGTAAATTTTTGCTATACACTGTAATATTTTATTAAAAGTATTTTTTTATTTAATAAGCAATTGAACTTACTTTTTGATAGAAAATAACTATATTACATAATTTAAAATAACAAGTACCATTCATAATATTCAAATATATTAATTATAGATATAGGCAATATTTTGCATAAAAGCTTGTAAAAATAGATACTTAAAGAGAATTTAAAATATAATTTTTAAAAACATAGTATTATTGAACTATAGTATTAAGAACAGTTACTTGAAAAAGTTGAAACAAAACATTAATTAACAGAGTAATTTTCAAAAAGTACAAATTTATATTCTTATATCATAAGCCTAAAAAAATTTAATAATGATGCTACAGAATTTTTTACAATAAACATAAACGTGAAACTTATTTACTTGTAACCTCATCAGCTACTTAATTGCTATATAGATATATTTCATTCTAGGCAGGGTAAACAGGGCGCTGCACCCTGCTGCCCTTTTAGTCAAAAGAATCCACCCTGTTGCCCCCCCTGAAGTAAATTAATGCCCTGATATAATAGACCCCATAACCTTATTGCCCTTTCTTTCCTCAACCCTTCTTTGTTTTCTCCCCAAACTCTACTATGGATTTCTTAAACTTTTGTTACTTTCAACTCTTTTTATTTAGNAAAGGGTATGGAGTCTATTACATCAGGGGCAACAGGGTGGATTCTTTTGACTAAAGGGGCAGCAGGGTGCTGCGCCCTGTTTACCCTGCCTAGAATAAGCTCTGATATATATGCACACAAAAATTTGACAAAAAAGTGCAATTTTTAAACTTGTAAACCATGTGATTATAAATCCCGAATATTAATTTTAAAATTGCATGAATATATAAATATGAATCACATGCATGATTTTAAATTAAGAGAATATGAATCCCGAAATGAGGCTTTCAAATCACGTGAACATGAAACTCTATATCGAATTTAAAAAATGCGAAAATACAAATCATGATGCGTAATTTTTGGATCACGTAAATACGAATCCCGATGCGTAATTTTTAAATAGCGTGAATACGAATCCCACTGTCTAATTTTTAAAGCACGTATAAATAGAAAAATTGATGTTTGATATCACAACCGCAAAAAAGAATCACGACATTGGATTTTAAGCTCGCCTGAATACGAATCGCTACAAAGGGTTTTAAAAGTGCGTAATTACAAATCGCGATATTGGATTTTTAAATCTCGTAAATAAGAATCACAATACACGACATTTAAATCGCCTGATTAAAAATCGCAACGTTCAACTTTTATGACAGGTAAATACGAAAATCAATGTTTGAGGGAGGAATGAGGACTTCAATACTTTCCCTGAGCGGAAAATTTAATTCCTCATAAAATATTTTAACTTGTGCACAAAAAAAAATTTCAGCAGAAATTAGCGGGAAAAATTGAAAAATCTGAAAAAAAGCGGAAATCCGCTAATCCGCGGAAGAATCACATCCCTGTAGTTTAAAGCAAGATTTTTTCCAGGTTTTGGCAAAAAATTGCATTAATCCCTGACAATAAGGGTTTAACAAACCCTGGTTTATGAAATCAATAAAAGTGATTTTCTACCCATTTTTCCAATGTTAGATATTAGTTGCTGCTGCTGTTTAAATTTTGAAATTTATTCTGTCACAACTTTCGTGGAAAATTAACATTACAGGGAGCAGAAAAAAAAAAAAAAAAACGAGGCAAAATTTTTTTAATGTAACTTTATTATAATAAATAAATTTACAAAATATAAAAATAATAATAAGATCACACTTTTACTAATAAATAAATTTAATTCAAATTGGGTGCCTTTTGCAGCAATGCAGAAGCACAAAAGCTTATTTAAACATTCAGCAATGGGACAAAAGTCTCCTGCCTTTAATCAAAACTTTTGTGTACAGAGTGAACGAACGATTTTACGCTTCCATTTTACGTATGGAAAATACGAGGATTCTCTTGTGAAAAACATTAGAGTATGATATAGAGATGAGGAGGTAGTAGAGAATAGGAAATAACTTTTTATATATTTCTCCTACATCAAATTTTTTTATGCCATCAAATCAAGGGTAATTGTCTCTAACATTGGAAGTAGATTAATATATTTCAACGTGCAACGAAGACTTTGTCCTTCATTTTATTTACTTTATTTCATGGCATATAACATAATTTTAGAATTTGAAATTTCTTCAATTCTTTTCTAGATAAATAATATTTTTCCTCCCTGTTAACTTCAACAAAAATATGGAATAATCAAAAACATTTCAGGAGATTTTTTGAAATGTTTAATAATCAACGACATTTAAGGACACATTCTATTTTTTTTTCTTTTTTAAAGAAGATTAAGAAAGTATGTAAGTCCTTTGAGCCCTAAATATGTAAACTAAAGGATATATTTTATAATTAAAGTGGTGAACAAAAAGAAATGAATACACAAATTAAAAAGAGATAAGGTAACTTCTATATTATGCCAGCTAACGGTCCTGCAAATTCAACTGTTTGACATTAAACTTATAATTTCAAGTATATTATGGTAAAACGATGACTGAATAAATTTCATTCTTCACGTTAAATATGATTTAAAAAAAATTTGGGGAGGGGGGAGCACAGCTACTAATTTGATTTATGAACTTGGGGTTCTGCCGACAGATGCTTGGTCATTTAGGGTTCCGTAGCCAATTGGGAACCGCTGAATCGGAAACCCTGCATGAAAGTACTGTCCCAATTTGCTAAAAAAATTTTGAAAGATAAAAACATAATGTTTAGTATCACAATGCGAAATCTTGATCTTGCACAAAATAAAAAAAAAACTAGTTTACAGAGATAATTTAAAATAATAAAAAAAAGGAAGATAATGATAAAAAAGTGAAAAATCACAGATCCGAGGAAGAATTTTGCTAGAATAAAGTTCCATAATTACTTTTTCATAACAACTAAAAAACAAGTATTACAAGAATTTAAATATATTACCAGGTGGCAGTGGCTGTTGAGGTGAATAATAAGGAGGTTGTTGCATGGAAGGTTGTTGTCCATACCACGGCTGAGGTGGTCCTTGTTGGTACATCATCGGATCATTGAAACTCATACCCGGTCGAATACCGTGAGCCTGCTAACATACATGCAAAGATCAATTTAATTCTTTAGTAAAAAAAATTTTATAAGGAAAATTAAAGTATTATAGAATGAGATTTGTACAGTTTAAATTTCTTCCCGAAAAATTCTAAAGTAGAATTCTTGTCAGGAATTTTAGAATTTCTAAAATAATAAGTATATACATTGAGGATTATAATTTAAACAAAAAAGAACAAAAACATGCTAAAATCAGGTGAATAACTAAAGAAAAAAGCAGAATTAAACAATATTCATTTTATGATGAAAATGTTTTGATGAAATGCTTTCTGATGAGATGTTTCTAACGATTGAATTTCAACTCTTTTTTTTCCCAGCAATTAATCAGAGCTTGATGTTTTCTTACAAATTTTCTTAATTAGTTGGATTAGAATAAAGTTTCTGTTCCTTCCTCGGTCAAATATTAATTTGTAAACTATAATATGAATATTTTTTCACTTCACTTTCACAAGCATTTAAAAGTGCATCTTTGAATAAAGAATTATAGTTTTATAATAACCATTCTCAAAGTTCATAACAATTCTTTTTTGAAAACTATAATTCAGCATACTTGGTAAAGTGGTAATTACAAAATACCTTGTATACTATCAATGTTATATATTAATCAACAAACAATCATAACAAAATACCTTGTACAAGCCATAATTTAAACTCATGTTTAGTTGTCTAGATTGTCGGAAGTTAAACCTGTAGTTTTCATCTATGCATAACTATAAGTATAATTCATACTTTTATATACGGGGTTACTAACGTCGTAAATTTTTTCAGATAATTTTTTAGAATCAAACTTAAAAGTACTTAAAAATATGTTATGAATCAGTATTTATATTGGCTTAAGGTAGAAAAAAAATTAAATGCAGATAGAATTTCCATTTTTTTTCACTACGCATGATTTGAATTGAAAATTTTGAGAAAAAAATATTAGCCATGTTTTTATGGTTTAATACTGTTTCCTGACATCAGAATTTATAAATGGTATTTTTTAATAAATGACATTTTTCTTCATTTAATTTTTGTAGAATGAAAAAAGATTTTTTAATCATAAATCATGCATAATGCCTCCATGATTTTTTTTAAAAGTTTCACCCGTAATTTTTTTTGTAAAAAAAAACATTTCGCAAATTTTTAATAAATTTATGAAGTTTTAAACAATTTTAAAAAAAGGAAAGTCATAACATCATTGACAATTCCAAACTTTATTCCAAAATTTTTAAACATGGAAGATGTCAATATTTGAGGAATAATAACAGATGGATGTAACAACTTTAGAAACAATTCATTCATGGAGAGTAAAAAAAAATCAAAAAGCCATGAAAAATATTTTTTATAAGACATTCGGAAGAAGGATGATGGTCCATGAATACATAAATTATTACTATGGTCCTATTACTTCAAATGTTTGTTTAGTTCAAAAAACATGAATGAAATTTTAGACCAATTTTTCTTTTTTAAAGAAAAAAGAAGAGAAAATTTTTCATGTAACAAAGGAGACAGTGGAAAAACTTAAAGCTTTCAAAAGTGCTCCAAAGAAAAATAATCAAACACCTGGTAGAAATTAATTGTATATAGAAAAATAGACAAGTCCACATATAAGTAAAGGAAATATTATTAAAAAAGAATTTATTTTCTAAAGAAAATATTTCAAAACAATCTTAAAAGAAAATTCAACCACAATGAAAGAATTTTTTATTTTATTTTATAAAGAAAAGATTTCAAAACAATCTTAAAGGAAAATTCAGCCACAATGAAAGAAAAAAAAATTTTTTTTGAATAATTAAAACTTGGATTGCCAGATTTCTAAAAAATATGTATAAAAGAACTATATAAATAAAATTAGGAATAGATAAGACTCATCTACGAGCAGCAGTATAACAAAACATTGAAAGTTTATGGACAAAATGAGAAGACAAAAAAGTTGATAAAGAATAAGAAAATTTTGAAAGAACGAAATAGTTTCAACTTTATCTAATTTAAAATTTTATCAGTGAGGTATGAAATAAATCAATAGACACTTAAACCAATCAAATGATTTTGAAATACTATGTACAAAGTACTAATTTGATAAAAAAAAGTTTTAAAATTTTCAAGAGCTCATCGAATTTGCTGATTATCTGAGTTAAAAATTTGACACAATCCAAATTTTTCCGAATTTCACTTGAATAGACAGCATTAAAATAAAGACAAGATTTCAACATTTTAAAACCAAAGTAAAAATTACAAAGAAAAAAATCAAATTTGTTATTTTTACATTAAACTGGGTTAAGAATTCATTAAGAATAAAATTTCCTTACAACCTTTATTTTGTATTAAGTTCTACCTAAATAAACTGCAAATTTCAAAATTGAAGTTAATAGTCTTTGTTTTTATTTCATTGTGTTAAGAAATTAACAGAAACTGGGAGGCCTCAACCCAAACTCTTTCTCCTTGCCAATCATCTCAACTGTAAAAACTATTTTGTCAACTGTCCAAAACTCTCTTTTGCCCAATGTTAGATTTTGTACAATAATTCTCATTTAAGCAATATTAAAAAATTAGCAATAAACCAATAATTAAAAAAAATTAAGTTATTCAAAATTATTATGAACTTCAAGTACAAAATTTTATAATATTATATGAGTTTGGGCAATTTATCTCTTATATAATTATACATTTTAAAATTTATCATTATAACCATATAACTACAAAAAATTTAGTAAATTGAATTAATATTCAACAAACTTCGAAATTAAATATCAGTAAAAGTATAGTTAGATATATTTTTTATATACAATAAGAGCACAATGATAAACATTTGGAGTTATAATTATTTTAAAATTTACAGAGCCTTCGCTTAAAATAGAAGTGTTAGTAAGCAAGGTCAAAAATAGTATCCTTAGAAATGAATAATAGTAGCCTAAAGTGTATCCTCTGAGTTTTATCAGCACATAAGTTATAAATCATAAGAAGTAGAGATAATATACAACAGGACTAATTCTCAGTCAGGTTTGCAAGAATGCCCTTTTAAAAATTTTCTGATAAATATGCACTTTAATCCATATTACGAATCACTCATAAAAAACTAATAATGCAATGTTATTATAACATGTGATTTTGAATTAGAGCTATTGCTCTTTGGCCATTTCCATGTAGTTTTCTGAAGTCCAATCAGTTCGATTAGGTGTGATTTGATAGTTTGGCACACACAATAAACTCTTAAACATTTTTATAAAATTGCTCATAGTATAAGAACTCTCAGATTTACTCTCTTTGTCTAAATCTCAATGAATTAAATACTGATGACATCAGTCAGCAACTAACAGTATGCAAGCATGACAACAAGCTTTTTCAGAGAGGCCACAAGGTGCACTGAATGTGTGTACACCCAAATACTTAATTTTCACCTCATACAAAACACTAAATTCTTAGCAAGGGGGAAAATCACTTCTTTAGCTCTTTTGTTGCTGTTGAAACAATAGTAGCCATATTATATCCGTAGTTGAACAGCCGACCCCATTTTTGGGTTTACAAAATCTAATGTTCAACTTAGCCTTGAAATTTTGAGCCCAATACAGAAGACAGGGAACTCCTGGATCAAGTATTGGAAGAAATTTGCCTTCATAAAGGAATTTTTGATGGAACTACCCCGCATTTGCGTTACATGGAAAGGAAAATCACGAGAACCTCTCACGGTCAGCCTAACGGCAAGGGGATTCTAACCCAAGATTTTTCTACCACTGAGGATGGTTTACGTCAGCAATGTGATTGGTGCAAGCCGGATGCGGAATTCGTATCGACCAGCCACGGTTGGGATTCGAACCCGGTTCAACTCATTGGAAGGCGAACGCTCTATCCCCATGAGTCATATCCCCTTAATTTTAGAAGCAAATAGTCATGAGTGGTGGTCCTGGAATTAGTCATTCAGAAACTATAATAATTTTCCAAGCATATTTTGATTGTAAATCTCATATATCTTTTACAAAACCTGTTCAGAATGGTTCAAAAACCTTGTATTTATAGAATTTAAAACTGTCAATTCTAATTGACAGCTAAAGTAGAAGCAAACAAATCAAAATTTAAACAGGAAAGAAGCTCCAAAAGGGGGGCCATCATAAAATCAAGAGTATAATATTTTTATGTTTTCATTACCTCTCTTTTCTTCCCTTTAGCAAATTCTTTATCAACCTGAAATGAATCTCAATGATTTAAGCTATTCTCAATGATTTATTAAAAGAGTAGTTTCAGCACATCTTAAAATAAATTAGTTATTTTTAATTTACAAAAATAAATCCATTGCAAGTTCTTGCCACAAGTCTACAAAATAATAAATTGATACGCCAATTTAAAAATTAGTTATAAAATTGCTATTGGTATAATTTCCAGTAGTGTACCTTGTTTTACAATTCAATATCATTCAAAAATATCCGCATTATTTAAAGACTAAAAAATTTATAGTCTTTGAATAATGAGGGTCATTAGCTGCTTGTAATTTTTTGAATTTTGATAATATTAAAATTAGACTTTTTTTCTTAAATCTTCTAATACAATTAACGAACTAAGTTTAATTTTTTCATGAATGAAACAAGAAAAACTACTGCTACAAATACTTATTTATAACTAGCACTTCATACGAGCAGTTTTTTTAAACATAATTTAAATTTTCAATCATAAAATAATTTGACACTTAAACGAACTTATTTAAATATAAGTGAATTTTTTTTAATGTATACTAGGTGAATATGTATACCAGATTTTAATGAACAAAATAGGTAAAGATGTGTACACTATTACTAAAACACTATGAAAATCTTTTCAGTTAAATAGACACAATGTTAACTAGAAATGGATTTATAAGCTTGTAGAAAAATAATTAGTATTAAGATGCGCAGAAACACATATTTTTTGTCAACAGCCTGTAGATACACTTCTTATTTGCTCAAACCCAACAATAGTACCATTCAATAGCAAAACTTTGAAAAAGAATTGGAAAGTAAGTTCTGAGAAAGTATTCAAAAGTAAATAGTAGAAAACATTAAATACACAGTGGAGGTCAAAGAGACGACTTTCAGAATGGACATTTGAACATTGAGTTTGTTAATTTTTAAACCCATATCTACGAACAAATAAAATTACAAAAGATTACAATTTATTAAGAATATATCTGAAATGCTTATTTAACTATTTACATGTGAAAGTTTGCTAATAATAATTTTAATAGAAATGTAGATATCTAACTATATATAAAAATCTAATGATGGTGTAGCAGTTTTCCATTGTTGACAATGCATTTTTATTGACAGGAAAATCACATGGTAGGAATTATGAGTTTAAGAGGATTGTTGTTATTGTTAATATCATTAGAATAATGTAATTCTAGGTTACATTTTAAGATAAAGCTATATAAATCGGTGTCTGATCTTATTAACCATTTTACTATTACTTTTTGCTGCTAACTACAATATTAATATGAATTATGTTTAAAGAAATTTGTTTAATGATTTAGAACTTAACTTTTAGTTTCATGCACAAAGTGATGAAACCAAACATTGTAATATTAAATTACAGAAGTAAACTCACAAAATTTGTCACAATAATATACTTTTAACTATAAATGTTATACATACAGTTACATTTTTGAAAAGTGACCAATGTGTTAATCTATATTTTTTAATCCCAGTCACAAATGAAAAATATACAACTTTAGGGGTCAGAAATTAATAATAAGGGAAGAATAAATAAAAACTTTATTAGAATCAGTCAAATTAGTAGTGAGAAAAGAAAGATAAAACTGAAAACTAGTTAAATAGCCTTTGTAACTTTGTAACTAAAAAGGTTTCTAATAATCATTTATCAATGACTCTTTCTGCTGGCAAGCAAAGAGGTACAATATTTTTATCCTGGTATTCCTTAGTACTGATAAATCAGATTTTGATAGAAAGAATTTAAACAAAAACATATATTAAGAAAGGTGATAATTATGGAACACGTTGTATAGTAAATTTTGCATTTAAAAATAAATTACTATTTGCACAGATCAAGCGAAATCATCACACTCATAATTAGTCTCACTCAAAGTGATATAAATCCTGTTTAAAGCAATTAAGATAACCTGGAAGATATACTGTTTGAAATCACAGATTTCAAAACTGTCAATGCAAGTCTTGGGTTATTTGGATGCAAGATTATGAAATGAATGTTAGGAGTTCAGCAGTTTGTACTACCAAGCAGCTGGAAAATTGAGATAAAAACAGCAAGAGAAATCATTGGTAATCTTCAGAAATGGAAGTGAATTTAGAATGCCTCAAATCCACTATGTTGATAATCTATTTATCAGCAGTGAGAAAATTTAAGATGAAAATGGCATATTAAATTTTTTTTTTTTAATTAGATGCTATGAAGATGAAAGCTGATGAGGATTTATTTAGTACAGGTTAAAATATAATAACACTTAATTTTTTTTTAAAATTCAAATTTGTAAGAGATTAAATAAACTTTTTTTTTCCAAAATGTATAAGGATAATATATAAGGATAAGGTTAGCTTAGAAAATACATAAATATCAACAACTGCTTCGATAGGAAACTTCTATAATTCTTTGTATTGTTAGCCAGAGCTTACAAAGGCTTAGAAAAATAATAATAATAAATAAATAAAAGTACAAAACTTTTTTAACGTTTTAAATTCATGAAAAAAAGCAGAAAAGAAAAATCCCCCACATTAGTCTCTAATACGATAAGAGTGAAAAAGAAATATTTTATTCATGAAATGAAATGTAATTATTTTCATTGCATACATACTTTTTTGGGACAAACATAAAAATTAAAATGGGCAATGAATTGTAATTATGTAAGAATTTTGAATTATTAAAATTAGCTCAAAATTTATAGAGTAACACAAAATTAATGAAAAAAAAACTTCATCACAATTTTTTTGGATAGTAAAAATAGATATTTGCTTTATGAGTTCAAATGTAATCTATTAATTAAAATAAGATAATTTTTAATGGTAAACAAAAAAACAAAAATTGACAAAATTAATCATAAATTTTGGAAATGTAGGAAGCAAAATTTCTCATATTGTTCGCAAATTGAATTATTTTTGCAGGTACAAACAAATTTTTAATCGAAATAACCATGCCAAGAATTTCATTTACAAGATTTTAATACAGCTGCAATGACAGATAACATTTTTTAAGCTTTCATAATTAGGATAAGAGGAGTAGAAATTAGGAAAATTTAGTCCCTGGTCTAAAGGATCAGTAACTAAAAGATATTACTAGTTCACACACATTTTGAATGGTCTATTTTAATCAAATATTTCACTGGCCTGTTGCATTAATCAAAGCAGTAACTGAAAAGAAAAAGGCTGCCAAGTTTGAAAAGAAGCTCCCTGAATCATCCATTGACAAAAAAGTAGACTTGGCATAGATAATAAGATGCATCCATAAAATTTGAAAGAACTTATGGTACCTATTATAAGATACCGGCTATAATTGCAAAATCACAAGTCTGATAAGATGAACAGCGCATAATAGTAAGTAGAAACAATGCAAAAAGGTGAATAATTTCTTTAAATAGATTATTAATATAATTACAAAAATAGATATCTACAGTATATTCTACTTTAACTTTACATAACCACATTTTTATATATATGTTCAGATGAAAAATGTCAGCTTGCTCGTAACTTTCGGAATCTATGTACAATATTCAAACAAAATATTAATATTAAATTCAATGTATTTGTTAAAGCTGAGCAAGAAAACTGAAATCAATATCGAAAATAATGTCTAAACACACATGATTAAGATAGTCAGTTTCCCGTTTTGCGCTGTTTATGATCCAAATCAGGAATGACACAAGCCAGAATGAAACAAACGAACCATCTGTTTTCTTAAAGACGAAAGCAAAACTCCAAAACTTAACCAATTTTTTTTATCATTCTTTTAATTAATTTAAAAAAAGCTCTTTCTTGACTTTCTACTGTTCATTCACCCATCCTCTTTCAACATGTCCGTCTCTCTCTCCTACATCATTAACAGAAAATGAAACAATTCATCTTCGTTTCTTTGAGAAAGAGAACAAACTACAACCCCTCTTACAAAACAAGTTTTTCCTTATGCCACTTGAATAATTCCTAAATGCAAGCAAAGTTCTTTCCTTTCCCGATCTTCTTTGTCCCCCTATCTCTTATATACATCATTAACCAAACAGAAACGAACTATCACTACTTCCAGAAAACAAAACACGTCCTCACACTAAACTGGTTTTATCCTCATCTGCCTGAATAATTTTACAGTGTTGGTAAGCGTGTTCAGATAATGCTCGCGAGTCGCCCACGTGGGGCTAGGCTACCGAAAATGTCATTCTTCATCTATCAGGAGGTACTCCAAAATAGAATGGAGTTAACGTGTCTTATAAACTAGTGAACTGGAATTTAATAGTTTTAGTGGTAGCTACGCTATGGTACTCTCCCAGCAGAATTTTATCTGTGATAGAATTGGATGAATAAATATCATTAGCTAATACAAAGCTGTTTTGAGAGAGGCTGGGAGTAAGATCACTGAATTAAGATGACGGTTGTATGTGTGGTTGCTCTTATGTTGCTATTAACAGCCAAGCGTGTAAAGGTTGTTTGGTTGGGTTTTGTTTACTTGGTTATGCTGTGTCTTATCGAGACTGAGTAGCAACAGCGTGAGGAGGACAATGCCGCAGCCAAAAATTGCAAGTGTTCACCGTGTTCCAGCCATCACACTAATCGTGTTCATATCGATGTCAACGTTTTTGTCGAAGTAGGCGTGTTCGAGTCTCGTCAGAAACTCATTAATGTTGGTCGAGACAAGCCTGTTCAGATCACGTGAGTCACCCATGGCTAACAACAATGTCAACCTTTATCATCCAGGAGTGTGTGGTGCTTGCTACTCTCAAAATTCTTACTGCCAGCTTGGCCTGTTAAGGTTCTCAGGGAAAAGCAAAAATGTGATAAGTATTCTCCGTCAAATGAAGAACTGCCACTTACATTTTCTATCTCTTCGTTAGCTAGCTCGACCTAGGACGACCGATAATGTTTAAGTTTGTTGATGTTATACTAATGTTATATTTGTTAAAGCTTTACTAATTTTATGAATAAAATGTTCAAAGAGAAATTAGCATTTCATATTTTCTTCAATTCTAAGAAAGCAAATCTCTTCTTTACTTTCATTCTCCCATCCTCCTTGCTTCCGACTCTCTTTTACCATTTTGTCTTCATTGTGCAGCCAGGCAACTTTTCAATTTTATCTTGACACAGTTGTAATATAAAAATACCTGATTACAAAAATGGCGAGTGAAAGGGTATTGATCGATTGACCAATTTTCTTAAAAATCGCAAGGTGAATGGCATTTGATTGAGATGAGCAGTATAACATGGTACAAATTCAGAAAATTGCTAAGATACTTGTGAGGGATTACTTACAACAGATAATAATGCTGAGGTGTGTAGTAATTGAGGATAAATCGTAAATATCAAAAGAATATTGGGAGCTAAGGGAGAAGAAGAAAATAGTGAATCAAAAGAATTTCAGAAAAACCTCAAACGAAATTCAAATGAAGAAGCAATAAAGCAGTGCAGTAAGAATGTATACATCATGAATAAGTGCTATAAGAATGTATACATCGTGAATAGCAAATTCATACATCATGAATAGTATAGTATAGAATGAATACACCAGGTGTATTGTCAGAATAAGAAGATAATGAATCAAAAGAATTTCAGCAAAACCTAAATTCAAATAAAGGAGCAACAAAAGTGGTATTGTCTGAAGAAAATACAGGCCTTGTAATTTTGAAAAATGGTAACACGTTTGGTATTTTAAATAAAATGTTAACACTCCAAATTTATGATATCTCAAAATTTTTAGAGTCACTTTTCATGTTCACGAAATGGATGTTTATCCAGGGTGCATAGTATAATTATTCAACAAAAAATAAACACCTTTTAAGCACTTTTCAAGCACTTAAATAATATTTTTAAGCACTTTACAAAAAAATCACAATTAGGTAGGATTGGAAAGTTTTTGACAATTGAAGGTTTTATCTGGTTTTAACCGTCATGTCAAAAAAGAAAAAAAAAAACTTTTGGCATTGTTCTTGACAATTGTCAAAAATTTGTAATCATGTAAATACGTACGTTTAAATACACTACAGACTGACGATACGCCGAAATAGGTTGAATTAATTGTGAAAACATTGAATAGAACAATGTCTTTTTGCATAATTTGTAGCAAAAATCAACATGGTAAAGGAAAAATCTCATTTTGGAAAAGGGAAAATTAAGCACTTTTTAAAAAACACCCAATGAAAAAAGCACCTTTAAGGGCTTTTAAAAAACGAAAATCGAAAATAAGCACCTTTAAGCATTTTTTAAAAACGCTACGCACCCTGTTATCTAAAACTAGAAAAACCAAGAAAAAGTAAACTTTGGATGAGAGGGGGTAAAAAGAGTTCGGACAATCCAGATTCACCTTAATAAAATCCCTTGTGAAAGTATATAATTAAAAACCTAAATAAAAAAATGTTTTACTAAACCAAACCATTTAATAAAACTAATGAAAATTTTTTAGCACTACAAGAGACACCTTCTTCAAACACAAAATATAATAATACTGCTGAAAACTTACATACATAAATAAAGACGAAAAAAGTAAGACAAAAAATGCAAGAATATGGGTAACAGAGTTGAGCAGGTAACTTCATCCAGTGAGATAACAAATATAAAAAGAAATAGATGAACCAAACTTCTTCTAAAAACAGTGATGTTTAAAAAACAGATATTTTATTTAAGCTAATATTTTTTATTTTACTCACATATTTGAAGTTGATTCTAAATTTCTTTTTACTAAATCTTAAAAAATTTAACACCTTTTCAAATTAAAACAATATTACTTTGTTTCCACTTAACCATAAAAATCTACTAACTACATTAAGCACTTATCACTAAAGTACCTAGTAAAACAACTAATTAAGCACCACGAACACGAATTACAGTTTATCGATGTCTTAACAGCTCGCACAAACAGATTATTAAATAAACTTTCACAACCACAACTTGTATAAAACATCTCATAATGTACATTACCAAATAATAGAAAGGTTTTCTAATGTTCGATAAAAGAATTAGATGATGTATGAGATGTATGGAAAAAAGGTTAAATGCCTTTCTTATATAGTTAGATGCATAATATAAAAATACCGTACAATGACAACAATGTATCAACGGGTTCATAAATTTTAAAATAAGTAAAAGCATATTTCAGAAGTTAATAAAATAATGACAAATGAGATGATAGTACTTTTTATGAAAGTACTCATGCAGCTAATTGCAAAAGATGTAAAAGCATGTTATTTTTATAAAGAAAAATAAATTGCCAAATAAACAAAATAGATATTAAAAAAAACATGCTATGTGACAGGAAAATGTAAACAAAAAAAAAAGCATAGCATATTTTTGAAATATTTATAGCATTATCATGCATGGGGTGAGCAAATAATTATAATGCAGGTACAGGCTGTTCACAAATAAAAGAATATAGAAAGCAAAAAACAAAATTTATTTTCAAAAAAATCCATGCTTATTTTATTAAAAAAATGCTAAGAAACAAATACAATGTTTAAAAAGCAATAATTCATGCTTGAGTTTTCCTAACAAAAATAGGATTAAACAAAAATATATTTCAAATTTATTATGTCAAAACAGTTGTGTTACAATACAGGGTATTTTAAAGTAGATTGACAGATTTCAAAAATTTATAGCAAGACAGAAAGTTAAAAAAAAGGAAGAAAAAAAAACATGTCTTGCAGCAAATTCAAGCGACATTTTCTTTATCATTAATTCTTGGTTTTAGTTTAAAAAAATTTCCAACAAACTGCGCTGTAAGTCCCTTCCATTTTGATGCATAAAAATTTTGCTTTCCTATTACAACGTGTGACTAAGGCAGAGGGTGGACGTTTGGAAAATATAATGTTAATTTTATTCATTAAAAGATTGTGTTGTGATTTCAAGTCAGGTCTTATTCTTAATTTATGGAAAAAAATTCCCTCAGTTTATCTCAACCATCCGTAGTTAATACTATATTTTGATATACCCACATACTATCTGGTCGTATTGTACTATATTTTGATATGCGCAACTATCTGGTTGTTTTATACTATATCTTGATATACCCACATACTATCTGGTTGTATTATACTATATTTTGATAGACCCACATATTATCTGGTTGTATTATACTATATTTTGATATGCCCACATGCTATCTGGTTGTATTATACTATATTTTGATATACCCACATACTATCTGGTCGTATTGTACTATATTTTGATATGCCCTATCTGGTTGTTTTATACAATATTTTGATATACCCACATACTATCTGGTTAGATTATATATTTAGATATGCCTGCATACTATCTAGCTNATACTATATTTTGATATACCCACATACTATCTGGTTGTATTATACTATATTTTGATATGCCCAACTATCTGGTTGTTTTATACAATATTTTGATATACCCACATACTATCTGGTTAGATTATATATTTAGATATGCCTGCATACTATCTAGCTGGTAATCATATTGTTGATAACCACATAATCATATTGTCGCAGTATACTATAGTTTGATATCCCTAACTAATACCTGGTCTTAATATATAATAAGATATACCCACACATTAATAGACCTAAAAACCAAATCCTTGAGATTATTAAGACTATTATCAATAACCTAAAAACCTGGAAAATAAATTTTTTTACCTTGCAGTTCTAACAATGAATCTAAATACAGTAAAATCCCAATTATCCGACAGTCAATAATCATACCACACTTTAGTTAACCGACACCCCTTTCATTATTACAGTTAGTGTTACTCAATTACTGCTGTGAGGAATAATCCAACCAGCATTTAGCAGATAAAACAGAACAATTAAATAGAAAACAAAAATGCTTCTTACTTTAAATTTTATTATAGCCACTACTTATTTCGAGTAATTTTATTCATAGTTTAACGTTGATGCACTAAAATATTGATTCAGAATAATCCCCTGACAGTCCAACAGCGACAATTTCTGACATACCTATGTTCCCGAGGGTGTCAGTTAATCGGTGTTCTACTCTACTCATCAAATAATAAATGCATCTCAAAAAATTATACCAAAGTCATAGTAAATAAATTTCTACAAAATTATAATAAAAGCTTTTGTCAAACCAAAAATCATGTGTAGAAAAATGACCTCATGGCACATGTGTGTTGAAAAATTAACTATTTTTGTGAAAAAAGGATTAGGTAGAAGATGATTTTTTTTAATATAACAATTTCTTTAAATAGAATTTTTTAAAAAAAGTCTCGAAAATCTCTTTTTTCTCGATTTTTATTTTCTTTTAACAGCTTCTTAGCAAACATTTTCTTTTCCCCGGTTTAAAGCTACCTTCAAATTCCCAGAATTTGTTCCATTTCTGCCGAGCCCTGGAAGTTGTTTTTGGTTTACAAGTTTATTAATTTGCCCTGCAACACTTTTGAATTTAAAAAAAGCTATAGAATAATAAAATTTATGCTTAGTCACATGAATTTACTGAAAGAATTGTTTTATAACCTCAACCGCTTTCTGTTATAAATTTTTAAATTTCATCAGTCTCATTTGATATATACCCAGTTTAGGATATCAGTTCTCTATACTTATGCAATTTAAAATAATTTGCAGGGTTATTTTAATAAATAATTTGAAGGGACTCTTCAATTTTAAACAGAATCTGTTTAGACATAGCTTAATGCAGTTAAAATATGCAACTTACAAGGGAAAAGAAATTTAAAGTATTTTATTGTGCGGCCAATGCTTCGTGATAATTTGCACAAGATTTAAACAAATATACCTACCAAAGTAGATTAAATAAACAGCTTCTTTAATATAACAATACTTAAGAGATAATATGAATTCAGTTTTACACTTACTTGTCCATTGACCATCTTTGCTGCTCTCCTCCTACGCTGTTGCTGTTTTGGCTTTTTAGCATTGCCTCTGGGTGACTGTTCCAAAGGAGTATCTCTACCTCTTTTAATGTCTTCAATCTGTTGCCACACAAATAAAGAGGTCAATACATCATAAAAGCATAAATGTTACTAAGAGAGACATTAAAATTTCACATGCATAAAGTTGTTACTCATCTCCCTGGTGTAAGAAAGCCTACACCAGGTCCAAAAGATCCCTTCACCTGAGAATAAAAAAATCTTTTCCAGCACAATCAACAGCTGCCTCCAGGAGGCTCCTAAACAATTAAGAAGGTCGGCAGGATTAGCGGGAAGGGAACAGGAGCAAGGAGAAAAAAATCTTTTCCCCCATCCTGAAATTTCATGCATTTCAAGTGACCACTTCTGAATCTTGCTACGGCCGACTGTAGAGTCCTACGGCCGCTGCACAACAGAGACAGGCCCAGACCCTTAGCAGCGCACCAGTTATGAACTAGTGGGAAACGCCAAGTTGAAATTAAATTACTTTTGTAGAGCGAGTGGATTTCCGAAGGAGTTAGCTCAACAGAGTTGGCGATTGGAAGATCACAACTATGTCCATACTGATTTCATCAGGCCTAGCTCGTAGATAAAAACTAGAACATCCTGGTCATGTTCATGATATACTTTCAGTCAATTTTTTAGTTATGGGATAGCACCTTTACTGTCAGTCAAAATCCAAATACTACTATAATCAGTAATAAGGGGAAACTCAAGAGCCCTCCCAATAGCAATAATTTCTGACCTAAAAACTGCGCAAAAATCAGGGTTACGGATACTAAATTTAATTTCCTCCTCAGAGTTGCTGATAAAAACACCACTCCCAGCTTTACTGCCTTCAAATTTGCTGCCATCTGAGAAGCATATAGTGATAAAAGGAAGCATCATATGTTTAAAAAAAATGCTATTTTTTATTAAAAAATGGTACAGTGAGGAAAAATACAACTATTCCTTTTTAGTGTTTTTCCCTTCCTTTTCTCTCGTTAGGTTTCTGTTTCATTTTTTTCAAAGCTTATTATGAGATGTTTATACATCTCAAAATAAGCTTTGAAGATCTATATTAATACTTATTAACAGTCCAGACACACTGTTAATAAGTCTTTTTCATTATGTTTAGGTATTGTATTCAATGTCTAAACATTATGTCTTTCCTCTGTGCTCCTCATTAAATCTCTACACAAAATTAAAACACCCCCCTTTAATTTGAGCATCAGTTTTTTTCTAAATATAGCTTTTTTTAACTACAAAAAAATTCACAAAATTTACTAATGTTATTTTGGTATCACTTACATTTTAAACAATGCAGGAAACTAAATTACTTATTCAGATATAGAATATACTCTTAGAGAGATGGAATCGTAATCAATTTTTTACCATTTTCATTTGAACTTAAATTGGTTTAAACTCTTTATAAGTTTTAGCATTTTTACTCTAGTCTCTAAGTCAGATTGATAGATCAATGCCAAACATATTATACAACGTTAATTAGGTTCAGTATATAAATCAAAATAATACAGGGATAGAATTCTCTGACTTTTACAGGTCTTCCAGAAAAACTTGAAATAAATATTAAAAAAAAGGAAAACTGAAAATATTAAAACATTTTCTTATATTATTAGGATAAATAAAAAGGCAAAGACCATTAAATCAAAACTATATTAATAAGAACAGAAATGTAATAGCTGAGATGATGAAAAGGATTCATGTGATTTTCACACACTGAGTACCAGTATGTATCAAGCAATCAATGGTAAAGGGATGATGACCAAGAAGCTGTCAGTCAATTTATTCCCTTTCTGAAAGTGACATGCAATCAAGAAATTATCATAATTTATCTGTTAATAACCATTAAAACCTTGCTGTGGCACAAGTAGCACAGGGAAGTCATTTAAAAATTGTCTTGACAAATTTGAAAAGAAAAAAAAAAATTCTCCAGCCATGGGTGAATTTGTGAGAGAAAAAGCAACCAGTTAAGTTTGGAGTTGGCAGTTAAAGAAGGATTAGGGAGGTAAACACTTACAAGAATTTGTGGCTGCTTTTCAGGAGGTGGCTCTAACTCTTCAGCGGGTAGTGGCGGAGGCTCTAAGTAATAGCTGCTTGGCTTTTTCAGTGAATGAGTGTGCCACAACAATAGACGATGGCTCTCTTCGTGGCGCAGAGGTTTCCTCTCCACTTTTACAGCCCAAAACCACGACCAAGGAGTGGGATTTTTATGACCCTCCAAAAAATCCCACGGACTTACTCTCTGCTTGGCCGAAACTTGCAAGCCCTAAGCAAAATTATTAACATTCGTCATTAAAAAAAATAGAGTAAAGCAATAAAGGCAGAACAATTCAGCGTAGAAACAATATATTATAGCAGCAGCAAGGTCGATGCACATGAAACAAAGGTTAGAAATATAGGAACACTATACGAATGTCTTTTCTAGAAATAAAACAATCCAAACAAGTTTTTTTGGAGCACTAGCTTTCATTTGTTTTGGAGTAGTTATTTCTATACTTTTAGATTAATAAGTTAACATTACTTGGAATTATAATTAAAATCTAAGCTTATTTTAAATAAAAAGAAGCAGTTATAAATGCAAACTTTACTAAAAACCCAATTTATGAATTTTGTAACAAAAATGAATTCTGTAAAAAGGGAGGAAAATATTTTTGATGAAGCTTTTTGATCTTAAAGTATATTCGGAGCAGCAAATAAATTTTTTTTTATCACCTGTTTCTTAGCATAAATGAATAATTTCATTTGATGACAATAATCACACATATTTTTATTAAAACTTTCGTGATTTTTAAAACAAGATATAAAGCACCTATTAGCCACTTTTTTTCCGCATAATCTTTTATTGTCAGTTTGCGTTCCTGAACAAAACATAAATATATTTCTTTCAATTAAATTGAATAATCCCTGTTTCAAAAATCTGCTAACTATTGTTCAGCTGAAACCAGGAAAAAAGTGATTATAGACAATATTAAAAAGCATCAGGTTGACTGCTAAAATTTTCTTATATCAGTTTTAAAAAAAGTTAATTTTTAACTGGTTTTTTTTGTATTTGAAAAAGAGATAAAATTTGAAATTCAAATCAATTGAAGTTAAAATTTTTGCCTCAATGGTTTGATTACAAACATTGAGTTAAGATAAATTATATTAATTCAAAAGGTACTAGCATAATTAATTATACATTGACAATTTAAAGGACGTGAACATGAAGTACACCAGATGAGCTAGCTGAAAATGAAAAGATTAATTACTTAGGTAATTCAGCTTGCTTTAATAAACGAATTTGGGACAAAACAGACCGATAAGTAACAAAATTCAGACATAGACAATTTTAGTTACCTCATAAAGAGATAACTTTCTTATTCAAATGTTAAAATAAACAATTCATACATTTTAAATAAAACATACTTTATTTTAATTGTGGCACACAAAAACCAGCTGGAGAAGTTGAGTGCGAAGGGGAAAATGTTAAGCAAGCATAATGAACTTAATCACATAACTTTTTAAAAAGAAAACATAATCCAAGAGAATTCTCCACAACATAAAATAGCTACAGTTGCTCCATACATTACAAATCTAATTTGGATCTGTCTTATATATGCAAGCATACATTTAATATCTAATAAAAAACATTAGCATAATGAGGGTGAAAAATATGTCATAAATACACTTACAATTAATATGTAAATTTATCTTTAAATTAATTTCAAATATTCAAAATAAAGTTAATAAAGAAATAAAAAGTCCAGAAAAGAAAGAAGAAACATCCTTTCTTTCAGAGCTTAAAAACCTAATCTTCCCTTTCTAAATCAATTTAGTCTTTCTCCCTTTTCCAGTGGTTTTTCAAACTTGTGATTTTCGATACTCGAACCTTGTTCCTTGAAATTTGTAGTCTTGCAAAATATAATAATGGTGCATGCGTGTACTAAATCCATCATAATTTAGAGTGAAGTAACCACACCCCATACAGTCCCAGGGCCAGTGAACTTTTCTTGAATCAACCAGGAACATTACAATAGAGAGTATTAAGAACCATTAATGGATGACTTGAAAAAGAGCAGCACCTAACCTTTACCACTGGAAACCTTTTACCGAAGATATAAACAGAGTGCGTAGCCAAATTATTCAACAAAAAATAAGCATATCATTGGATGTGGTAGGTATGATGTAATATTTTTAATTGAATAGGTTATTGCTGAAACAATTGATGCAAACAGCAAGCTGAATTTGCAGTTACAAAAAAAAAAAAAAAAAAAAAAAAAAAAAAAAAAAAAAAAAAAAACTGACAATTTTAATATTGTATTTAAAATTATAAGCACCTTTTAAGCACTTTTCAAGCACTCAAATAATATTTATAAGCACTTTAAAAAAATATCATAATTAGGTAGGGTTGGAAAGTTTTTGACAATTGAAGGTTTTATCTGGTTTTAAACATCATGTCAAAAAAAAACCTTTTGGCATTGTTTTTTACAATTGTTAAAATTTTTGAAATCATGTAAATCAAATGGCGTTTTCATACGCTACAGACTGACGATGCACCGAAATAGATTGGGGCTGAATTAATTGTGAAAACATTGAATAGAACATTGTGAACAGTGTATTTCTGCACAATTAGTAGCGGAAATCAACATGGTAAACGAAAAATCTCAATTTGGAAAAGGGAAAATTAAGCACTTCTCAAAAACACCCTATGAAAAAAGCACCTTTAAGAGTTTTTAAAAAATGAAAATAAGCACCTTTAAGCACTTTTTAAAAATGCTACGCACCCTGTATAAAGGCCGGGATAGCCTGGTCAGTAGGGCGCTGGGCCCATGTCCGAGAGTTTGAACCCCGTCGGCCGCAGACTCCCCGTGTAGTAAAGTGACTGATGCACATTAAATCTGTATTGGAGTGTACATTAAATCTGTACTGGAGTGTACATTAAATCTGTACTGGATTGGAGATAGATTGTTCTCTGATTCAGGTCAAAATTACGATCTNCTGGTTTTAACCATCATGTCAAAAAAAAACAAACCTTTTGGCATTGTTTTTGACAATTGTTAAAATTTTTGAAATCATGTAAATCAAATGGCGTTTTCATATGCTACAGACTGACGATGCGCCGAAATAGATTGGGGCTGAATTAATTGTGAAAACATTGAATAGAACAATGTGAACAGTGTCTTTCTGCACAATTAGTAGCGGAAATCAACATGGTAAACGAAAAATCTCAATTTGGAAAAGGGAAAATTAAGCACTTCTCAAAAACACCCTATGAAAAAAGCACCTTTAGGAGTTTTTAAAAAATGAAAATAAGCACCTTTAAGCACTTTTCAAAAATGCTAAGCACCCTGTATAAAGGTCGGGATAGCCTGGTCAGTAGGGCGCTGGGCCCATGTCCGAGAGTTTGAACCCCGCCGGCCGCAGACTCCCCGTGTAGTAAAGTGACTGATGCACGTTAAATCTGTCTAGTCGCAAAAGTTCATAACAAATCAATACCTTTGGGGGTGCTGGATTGGAAAGGAATTGTTCACTGATTCAGGTCAAAATTACGATCTGTGGTAGAATGAATGGATGTATGAATGGGTTCACCCTATAAACAGGTGTGACGAATGGTGTGGCAGAAGTCGAATTCTTGGCCATAGATGGCGACACTGGAAAACAAGAACAATCGCACTCCCTCTGCCTAAATAGGCCTACATCAACGACAACCCTGTATAAAGATACACACCACATCTACAGAGCAGCAGAGGTTAATTAGAACAATCAGAAAGTTTACATTAGAACATATTTTCAAAACAAAATGCTTTTTAAATTGTAAATGAATTCACACTAAGTGGATCGAGAGGAAGTAAAATGTCACACACCTGTTTCTTGTCGATAGAATCGAAGCCGGCAATTTTGTTTCCTTTGGTGTCGATCAAGCTCCCCATGGCTTCACATGTGATGACCTCACACTGCCACTTCATGATGGGCAGTAACTGCCGCACCATCTGTATACCTTTGCTGTTTTTATCAGCCACTTCCTTCTGCAAAGTGGTTAACTCATTGAGATCAAATGATAGATAGTAACTAGATTATTTTGTTATGGTTAATTAAAAAGATTGTCAGCATGATAAAACAATTATTTGTGATTAATAAATTGCTTTGTATGTAATTTAAAAGAACATTGATATTCATTATTAATGTACTCAGAACTTTTGTTGAACTCAGCAATCTTCTTGTTTTGTAGCACAAGAGTAATACAGCTTAAAATTTATTAAAGTTATAAAACTTAGTTAGAGAAAACTAGTTATTATTCTTTTTTAATCCAGTAAGTTGGTTTTTGTCAATAAAAAATTTACTTTAATAAGTGTATAAAGTAATATTGCATTCTCTTATAGGTGTAGTGCATTCTTTTATAAACGTATAAAAATGTTAATTGAATAATAAAATTTAAGCAATATTTCTGTTAATAATTATTCTACCTCATTGGTACAAATTCTGCTATATACAGTCAAACTAGCTTTTGGTAAGCACAAAGGGGCCACATATTTTCTCCTTATTAAGTGATTGTAAAGAATGAGTTCGCTAAAAAATGATACAAATAATGCAAACTTAAAAAAATTTTAAACAAAGTTTATTACTTATTTTTTACTGTACTAAAGAAGTTAATTAATTTACTTTGAACTGCCTGAATGTTTTTAGAATAAGATTTATGATATCTAAAACATTATTTTTCGCAACCCTGCTCTCGAAAAAAATGTTTGAAGTTTTTCTACATGCTCAAAATCTATTGTGCTTGTGAGAGACGGTTCAGCTATTGCTTTAGCTTCAATTTTAGCTAAAAAATATCCGTGTGAGCCTCAAAATATTGCTCGCCAAAACTGAGTTTTGCTCATGAAATGCAACCATCAACGCAATTTATTTTTATACCATGCATATTAATTGCATATTTTCAATAGCTATCACCTTGTATATAATCTTGAATAATATATAGATTCAAAATTTTTACAACAAAAAAATTTTTTTAAATTAATTTATAAAAGGAAAATTTTTTATCAACCCAAAATTTTTTTTAACTGACAACTGTAAATAAAATAGGATTCTTCCTTATATTTTGCATTTAAGACTCGAGCATTAATTGATAGCCCAACATACAACTTAGATAAACAATAAGACAAGATAAATATTTGATAAGAATCTTTCACCAACTTTCCCTGTTTAAGGGCAGTTTCTAAAAATTAGTTGAAACTTGGCCAAGANATAATGCAAACTTAAAAAATTTTAAACAAAGTTTATTACTTATATTTCACTGTACTAAAGAAGTTAATTAATTTACTTTGAACTGTCTGAATGTTTTTAGAATAAGATTTATGATATCTAACACATTATTCTTCGCAACCCTGCTCTCGAAAAAAATGTTTGAAGTTTTTCTATATACTCAAAATCTATTGTGTTTGTGAGAGACGGTTCAGCTATTGCTTTAGCTTCAATTTTAGCTAAAAAATATCCGCGTGAACCTCAAAATATTGCTCGCCAAAACTAAGTTTTGCTCATGAAATGCAACCATCAACGCAATTTATTTTTATACCATGCATATTCATTGCATATTTTCAATAGCTATCACCTTGTATATAATCTTGAATAATATATAGATTCAAAATTTTTACAACAAAAAAATATTTTTAGATTAATTTATAAAAAGAAAAATTTTTATCAACCCAAAATTTTTTTTAACTGACAACTGTAAATAAAATAGGATTCTTCCTTATATTTTGCATTTAAGACTCAAGCATTAATTGATAGCCCAACATACAACTTAGATAAACAATAAGACAAGATAAATATTTGATAGGAATCTTTCAACAACTTTCCCTGTTTAAGGGCAGTTTCTAAAAATTAGTTGAAACTTGGCCAAGAGTTGGACAGTCATTATAAAAGATTAAATGAGTTTACCTTAAGTTTTTTTAGAAGTTCTTGCTTTTTATTCTGCTTTTTACTCTCTTCTCCCTTGTCACTACTGAGAGACTCTGACACTTGTGTTGTGTGAATGAGAGCAGCTAACATGTCAAGGACAGTTGTAAACAGCTCACTGAAAAAGGCAAATAAAACATATTCTCTTAAAAAAGGTCTTTTTACAGCTCATTATTTAAATTACTTCAATTATAACCTCTCGTTAAGAGAGAACATCTTTGCTTGCAAATGAACTCAATTGTTAGGGACAAAGAGGGAAAATGTTAAATATACTATAAACCATCTTTATTTAATTTTCTCAAATAAATATATATTTACTCTAATTGGCAGAATCTCTTGAAACATGTAACATACTATGATACCCCTTAATCAGATAGGCAGAACGGGCATTATGGTATTCTTTTTTTTATGGAAAGATTTTATCAACATAAATAAGCAATCAACATATTCAGAAAGATGCATGCCTGTTTTTAGATTTTTACATTAGTATCATATTTGGCATGACAGTCCAGGGTTTGCCTAGGTTTTCTTCAAAATTTCACTGTACTGCCAGTATTTCATTTCTTTCACTCTAAAATTGCGCCATCATAGTTTTGAACTTTCTAGGAATGTTATTGAATGCTGTTTTAAGCCCTTCCCTTTTTTAGTGCCCAGTATATACTCATGTGTTTTATATACGTTAATCTTACAATTGTTAGAATAACATGAAATAAAAAATTTCGCTGTACTGTTTGTTTAAAGCCAATAATGAAAATTCTTTACATCTCATTTTTTAGGGCATTGCACTGTTAAATTATGCAAAACTTGCGAACAAAGTAGAAAAACATTGTGAAAACTTAAATAAAAAATGAAACCTAAATTTTCATGTGATGAGGCAATGGGGGGTTTTCTAGGGTATGCCAACAATATGATTTTGGTTTGAGATCTAGGGATTTCTAGTTATAATGAATTTTAGAAAGGTGATACGTGTAAGCAATATGAAAATATATCCTTTTCATTGGTAATAGAAAAAGCTCATCAAATAAAAATAAGGAATACATTGTTAATTCAGTTACTTTCTAAATTAAAACAGTTGACAATAAAGACCCTTGAACGCAAGAATATTTGAGTTTTATTTTTGGCCCATTTCACTAAGATGAATGATATCCTATGAATTGATGGTTTAAAAAACAATTCAATTGCAAACTAATTTTACAGAACCTGAATTTAGTGTAAATGTAAAGTGCTTGTAGTTTTTGAATTGAAGTTTACTTATTTTTTCAGGAATGACAACAATCTGCTATGCTTTTCTATAGTCACTGAGCTATTTTTCCATTATGAGAAATAAATTTTTTTATAATAAAATAGTCAGGAAAATTATACATTTAATAAGATTTAAACATTTAATATATTTTCAATTTTTTTTTTTTTTTTACATAAAGTGATGTTTTTTTTTAAAAACAATAAATTTTTTAAATATATTTCCTTTTCCTAATCAACAATCAGAGCTTATAAAATCAAAGGAATGACTGGTTCAATATTAGCTACCAAATAAATAAATTTTAAAATTATATAAAAAAGTTTTTAAAAAAATTCAAAATTAAATTTTTTTTTTAAAATCGGAAAATTATACTTTTCTATATATTTTAAAAGCTATATATTTTCTAGCTTTTCTATATATTCAAAATTATTCTAAACTGAAATCCATGGAAATTGCAGAAACGTCATAGAAGCTGCTATCCTTTAATTTAATTTCAAGTTTATACTACTGAAAATTTAATTTGAAATTCTATCAGCACACAAGCATTAGATAAAACATCTATTGGCCATCATGAAGGCTTCAATTTTGCGTACAGCTCTAGAGGTAAGATTAACAATGATTGCTCTAAAATGGGGGTCTACAATGTATTTTCAATAGGCTATTACTGGCATGCTGATAATATTTTAGTTTCTTGCTAATGCTTTAGATTGATAAATTACATTATTAATTTAAGTAAATAACAGAGTGGATAGAAAAAAAGAGAGGTAAGAAAACATACTAGTTGATTTGAGGATCGACAACACCATAGCTTATAAGCTGAACAAGAAGTGTAGCCCATGTCATTGTAAAGTCAGGGTTTCTTTGCACCATGTCAAACATACCACCAACCAAGCTTAGGCGTAGCTGCAGAGCTTCCTGCATTGCTTGTTTAGCTTTCAGCTCCTCTAAACCATGTTTGTCCTTAAAAAGGAATTAAACAAGCACTGGGATTATATTCCTAAAAAAACAAGTATCCTTCCAAAGTTTTTAAAAATTTTTTATTTTTCAAATTTTTTAAAATATTTTGAAAAGAATTCTTAGAAATAAGATTTTTTATGCAAATTTTGTAGAGAATATTGAAAACATTTTTTGTCAGTTGATTAAATTATTTAAATATAACAACTTTGTTCACAAATCATCATAATAATCTGTATTAACAAAATCAATTAACATGTTATTAAGTTTTAAAAAAAATTAACACATTTAGACAAAGTGAAATAAAGAAATATATAAGACTGCAATTTGTAAAGCAATATATTTGTATTCTGCAATCATATGTTTAAAAATTGTTTTACTAAAAAATTAATTCAGTCAAACAGAAGATTTCATGTTTAATACGTATATGCAACAATGTAAGTATTTTTATGAATTTTATTACAATAACAAAGTAACAATTCTAAATTGATCCACTCAAGATTTAGGAATTTACGACTGCTTGCCTTAAAAAAAACTTATAATAAAAAAATGCTTTCAAAATAATGAACATTTTTTGTAACAACAAGGCACAATCGGAGCATATATAAATTAAAATAATCCATATTTAGTGAAAAAAAATATTTTATAGGGACATCAGTGGATTTACTTTAACAACTTTTGAAATTTAATAAGAATAAATGCGTAGAAAAATATCAGCAAAATAAAGTAAGGCGAGCATATATATTTTCTTCAGTTCTTTTTTTTTTTGCATGGATATTTCAAAATTTTAGATTAATTTCGGAACACCACTTAGCATGAAACTCATTAGAGAACAATAGAATTGCGAACTTACATCTCGTCCTATATAATTATTGTAAGAAAGTTGGCTTTGCAGAGAGGTCAAGAGTGCCACTCTTTGTTCATCCTGTCCTTTCAGACACATCAATACCAAAGACAAGAATGGCTGATGACTTAATAAGGAAGAACTACAAATGAAACAGACATCAGATTTTTGACTAGATGCACAATTTATTTTACAGCAAAAAATAAATAAATAAATAAGAAGAAAAAAATACACACTAGGATTCTAGTGTGAACTTTTTATTCCATATAAAGGGAGGGAGAAAATTCCAAGAGAAGGGAGGAAGGTTTTCTGAATAAAAACAGAAGAAAAGAAAAACTGCATGAAAAAAAAAATTTACGTTCATAAAAGAAAAAAGTTTATAATCATACATTATTAATGTTTAAATAATGTATACATGATATAATTTAGATAATGTGTAAATCAGATTACCTCAACAAATAGTTAAATCTAATATAAATAGCTAAAAACACATATTTTGCAAGAAGAAATTATTAACAAGTGGCCATTTAAATAAAATATACGCATCTAAAAGGAAACTTGTTTATGAGTACAGCTAATGCTAATCTAACCAAAAATTTTGAATAAAAGTAAATCCCTTATAACAAGCAAAATATATTTTTTAAAGTACAGTACAGAACCCGTTATCCGGAAATCAGAAAACTGGAAAACCAAAAAACCGGAACTAAATTCGATAAATTTTCTCGCCATTTTAAAAAAAAAAAACTTTTCCTTGTAAGATTTTACGATTTTTCTTTCTTTTTTTAAAGATGCTTACCTTACCATCATTTTGGAAATAATCATTAGTATATTACTTCATTGTTTTTTCTTATTTTTAACATTTCCAATTTTTGTTTAGTTGGGTTTAACAATAAAAAAAACGGCTTTTTGTAGCCATTCAGAAAACCGGAAAAATCAGTTATCCGGAATAGCGATGGTCCCGACCGTTCCAGATAATTGGTTCCCTACTGTATTACATTTTTTAAAACAATTGCATTTTCTCTTAATATAAGGAAACCTCTCGAGAACGAACATTAATCGTTCCACAGTAAAATGGTTGTTGTTGAAGGTGGGTCATTTTTGAGGTTACCTGCATTGACCTCAAAATTGTTATTGAAGGTACAAGATTTTTCGCATACAATTTTATTTTTAGTCAGTGTCATTTTCTTGATGTGGAAAAGCCACTTTTGTGGGTCTCATGTAAAGACAGATCTATGAACTGAATCTAGTCTCTTTAAAAATGATCCCTACTGGTATAATTATGTGCAAATTTGCTAATCATCAATGATAAAGCTATTTTAAATATATAAACAATTATGTTTTTTGTTTAAGTTTGCATTTAATTTTACTTTACATCATAAAAGGTAGCTTTAAAAGATGAGAAGTTTGTTTGCGATTGGGTTTTCTAAAATAACTTTTTGTTTCGAATTTAACTTTCAGCTCTAAAAGTAAATCATTGATAGCATCGTCAAAACGAACTTTCTATTTCTAAATAAGATTCTCACACAAATATTTTGAACACATTTGAATCGACTTATTTGTTTTGATATTCTTTCATGTCTCCTTATTTGACTTTTTCTGCATTTGGTGCAGATGTTTGGCCAGTCACTGGGAGATGGTCTCTCCTTAAGGTTTTCTTCAACGCAAAGTCTATGGAAAAAATTTCATGCCCCCCAAAAGTGGTCATGAATAAAGGTGGTTGCTACATAGAGAATTGTCTTTCTTGGAGGTTTCCCTGTACAACTATTTTCATTACTTCTGCATACTATAAGGGATGTATTTTTAATAAAGAGAATTTGTTAGATGAGCAAGATAAGTGCTCAAACACCTCTTGTCAGCAAAAATAAGTGAATTGGTAACATATGTCACCTTTTAGATGCATTCTGCTAATATGTGCTGACAAAGATGTAAAATCAAAGATAAACATAGGTAATATGTGAATGGTCACCAGGAGCACATCTCTTAATAGCTAAAAAAAATCCAGGCAGTAGGTAGGATTAGGTATCAAAAGGCAAAGATAAATTCCAATAAGTATAATACAGTAGGCCAGAAAAATAGCTAGACAGAACTGTCCACTCTCTCATATAATTGAAAATGCATGCTACACATTGACTATTGCAGGGGATATATCACTTGTCTCCCCATGAGCTGACCTTCGTTTGAATTCAAGTAATGGCTGGTTGATACAAATTCCGCATTTGGTTCCCATTGACCACAGTGCTGATGTAAAATATCCTCAGTGGTAGATGGAACATGGGTTCCTTTGCCGTCAGGCTAAACGTAGAAGGTTTCCAAGGTTTTCCTCTTTATATAACACAAACGCAGATAAATTCTATCAAGAAAACCTCCACGAAGGCAAATTTTTCCCAATACTTGATCCAGGAGTTCCCTTCTCTTCTGGATTGAGTTCAAAGACGACAGAGTTGAACATTGGTAGTCATAAACTCAATTGTTAAAAAAGGTTATAAAATAAAATGATTAATGCAGAAATACTGAATGTTCATTACTAAACTACAAAACTCTATGATTAGGACATGTTTATACAATCACTCAAACATTTTACTTCTTTCCTTCTTTTCAACCTCTCACAAGATTTGCAAAGGATCGGTTTTAACATTCCTAATTTTTAATCAGGTCAAACAGTATTCGCTAGAAATTTAACATATCAATACTGAAGTGAACCCATGCCTCTAGAAACTTAATAAATCAGAATTCTATTTTAGTAAGTGAAAGCCATACTATGTAAAAACAATAAATAAATAAATAAAATAACATAAAATAAATAAAATAACATAAAATAAATAAATAAAACATAAAATAAATAAAATTATGAACAATGAAACAAATACTTTTTTTGAGCTTGTTTATCTTTATCTTTGTTTTTCGATGATGATGATGAAGAAGAACTAGATGATGATGATTTTGACCATGAACCTGTTTCAAGAACCTGTCCTGCAGCCTTCAGCATCTCACCCTGGACAGCTGGTGGAAGTTTTGCAATAAGAGGAGCAACCAACCAGATGCGGCTGGGTTTGTCTATTTCAAACCTGGAAGTACAAGCAGTTTTAATAAAGTTTATTACAATGTAACGACTGAATCCATTGCAGTGGTTGATTTTAATAACTAAAGTTTTTTTGGTTAGAATACAAGTACATCAATATTTAAGATTCCAAAGACTTACTTAAACAGAAAAGTAAAAAAGTAGCACAATACTCCAAGAATCATGTAAAAAAATACATAAAATAACAAATAATAAAAAAAATTAAACATAAACATGTATTGTAAGAAGGGTACTGTACTACATTATCTGAAAGCATAGTTTCGCGAGTCAAAAACACTTTTTTTCACACGTAACTATGCTTTCAGATAATGTAGAAATATAGGAAAATTTTACAACAAACTTTTTTGTTACTTATCAAATTTTAAGCATTTTATTCTTGTAAAGTGTTACTTTAAAGTGAAAAAATTAACACAACATTTTCAACAATCAATTTATTTGTATGTAATTCAGTAATTGATTATTGCTGGTCTGTCATTTTCTTTAAACTAACAATCAATATTAAGAGTCCAACAACAAATTCTTTTAGTTTAAGAAAACATCTTTTTATGATAGAATTATTAATATCACATTATAAATAAATGCATGTTTATTTTAATTAATGCTGAAGTATTTAGCCCACTTAAATATTTGATTTTGAGTATAAAAAGTATTTTGTTAGGAATATAAAAAAGGTGCAATAATCTTTAAAAACTACAGTCAGACCTCGTTATAAGGTCACCGTAAGGAACATCGGAAAAGTGACCTTATAAGCAGGGTGACCTTTTAACCGATTCATTAGCAGTTCGTAACTAAGCACTTGTAAATAGTACACATTATGACTTTTTAAAAATGGTAATACAAACGAAAACGATCGGCCATAAATTAAATATTTAAGTCAATACATTTTAACAGAAATAGTAAAGAATTAAAAAAAGTTAGATTTTTAAATTTCTTTTAAATTTAAAATAAAGCTGTTTACAAATTTTCTACATTACATCTTACCTTATTTAAAATAATCATTTATGCAGGTCTGTTTCGTTTTTGGCTTCATTTTTCGAACAATGTTTTCTAGATTTTCTAACTTCTCAAAATGTTCCTCAGCTCCCTCATGGTTTGTAAAAAAATTTCGTATGACATTTATTGCATTGAAGGCTTCCACTTGGGTTACAGCTACAGTCTCAGGATCACTGTCATTGTCCTCACTGTCCACAACTTGTGAAACAATTTCAGAAATTGTAGCTTGTTCGTTGGCTGCAACATTTTCCGAGAACTCAAAAGTGGTAATTGCCTTGTAAGGAGGTTAAATAGGCTTTTGTCAGAAAAGAGCTGCCCTCGCCTCAGATAAAAATGACCTTATAAGCGATAACGATTTTTAAAACTTGACCATATATCCGATAATCTGTAACAAAGAATTCCTATTCAGTGAGCCGGGACTTTGGAAAAGTGACCTTATATGCAGATGGCCTTATATCGAGGTCTGACTGTATATATTCTTTAATCAAACTTTTTACAGTAAAAATACATTGCAAAATATAGTTATGCATGTTAAATAAAGATATAGATTTAGAAATTAACATATAAGTTCAGAAGATATAATAATTTAACACTAAAATATGAAAAATAGCATGACAGTAACAAAAATAAATTCTATAAGTTTAAAACAGAACTGATAATCGAGAAATAAATATGATTGTGGTTTGTAGAAATCTTACTTTGAAGGGCAGCAATTTTTTAAGAATTCTCCTTTGATAGTAGATTGATTTTCTTCACTCATCATTTGGAAGACATCAATTGTTGCTTTGGCCACACTATCCAGCCACGTATTGATCTGAGGAGGATCCTGCGCCTCACACTGTTTGTACATGAACTGCAACTCTAACCAAGATACTCGCAAGGTCCATAAGTCTAAATTCTGAAATTATACCATCATTCAGTCATAGAGAGATAAATATATTAAAACATTTTAAACTCTATTTCTATTCTTGAAATTACTGAGGTTCTGAAATTACAGGTTCAAAATAAATAAATAAAAAATAAATAAAAATAATAAATGAAAATAAATAAAATCAAAACAAATGAAAAAGAAATAAAAATAAGAAATAAAATAAATAAAATTTATAAGGAAATATAAATAAGAAAAACTTTAAAAAATTGAAAATATATTTTTATGAAAGATAATTCATCAGTTCTTTTCTTAGCACTCCAATGTTTTAAAATTTATTTTAAAAAAACTATGCCTATTTTAATTCAATCAATAAAAGTAATTAAGGTATTAAGCTATTTTGTAAAATTTTTAATATTGTCATGTTATAAAAATTTCTTAATGTTCCACAAATGTCTTTTTTTCCAATCATACTTGGAGTTGGGGTATTTTTTAAGAGATTTTCAGAACTTTGATATACATTTTGTGATTGCCATTTTTATGGTTGCAAAACTACATCACTACATAAAAAGAAAGACTACATGAAAAGTAAATAAGTAGGCTTTAACAATGATGGTAAATAAATTAAATAAAAACTTAGGCAAAACCTCTATTGTTGTGAACTGTTTTAGAATGAAAATTTTGTGGTAGGTGAGTAGGTATTTCTTGTGCACAATTTTTGCTTACTTGTATCACAATTTTTCATAATGAAAGTGAAGCAACCCCAATAATTACATAAAAATCCAATAAAACATAACAATAACTAAATACTTGTAATTATTTACCTTCCCAGAAATTTACAAGGGAATAATTCATCTTATATACTTAATACTATATACTTTAGGGTCATAAAATAAGATTGCTCAAACCCTGACTATAAAAACTGAAGTAAATTCTACAAAAAAACTTAAACTGACAACTAAAACTTTATATATATATATATATATATATATAAGAGTGCCCCTTATATTTCCCATTTGTCATTTATTTAGAATTATATCCTTTGCCTGAAGACACGAATGTGATTTCATTGTTCCTGTTTTAAAGATTTTATGACCGTTTAATTAAGAAATTGGCATTAATTTTTTTAATAATTATGATTATTAAACTAAATAAACTGAAAATAACTAAGTTCCTTTCAGTTACATAAGGTGTTGTTTTAATTAGAAATGTTTGATTTAATAACATTTCGATGAACATATTTTATAGGCAATCTCTTTATAATTTTTCATTACATTATTTTCAGAGCACAAATAATAGTCATAATTATTAATTTAAAAAGTGAAGCATTCCTGAAACTGCACATTGTGATCCAGAGGATCACAGAGGTTAAAGCTGCAGAATTTTAAGACCAACAGCATTATTATGGCAATGTGGTGCACACAGGCCATAGATATCAGGGATGAGATTGGCCAAGAGGCAAAGAAGATGAATTTTCACGCGAGTAAATCTTACGTGATTTATAGCAAAACTATCAGTAACATATTCTCATCCAGTTTCGCTGCTGTTGTAATGCCTATATATAGCAAGAATCGTCAACAGGAAAACTGCCACATTTATAGTAACTAATTCAAGAAAAAAACTTACTTTTTACAAGAGTCGTGATAAAGGATTTTAAAATCGCGGGAATACAAATAGCAATCTTGGATTTTAAAATCGCGTGAATATAAATCCCGACATTGAAATCACGTGAATGAAACTCGACATTGGATTTCAAAAATGTGAAAATACAAATCATGATGGGTAATTTTCAGATCGCGTAAAATACGAATAACGATGCATAATTTCTAAATGTCGTGAAAACGAATTCAAAGCCAAACTTTTAAATATGAAAATAGATGTTGGATATTACAACCGCAAAAACGAATCACAACATCATATAAACTCACGTGAATACGAATCGTTACATAGAATTTTAAAAATGCCTCAATACAAATCGTGATATTGGATTTTTAAATCTTGTAAATAAGAATTGCAATGAACGATATTGAAAACGCGTTAATAAGAATTGCAATGCGCAACTTTTAAATCAGGTAAATAAGAAAATCGATGTTTGATATTATAATGCAGCGACGTCTGGATTACGAAAATACGAGCTATCTACGGGACGGGTGAAAATGAGAAAAATCTTATTTTCTGCTCGTAAAAGCTAATAGCTAAAATAAATAGATATCGGGAAGGGTTGGCAGTTACGTAGTTTGAATTTTCTATTTATCTTTCGATATATTATAATCAAATCGGAAATAGATATATAATTATTTTATTTCAACGGCTAAGTTTTCAGAAAAAGCAGAATATTTATTTATATATAAACTTTTAGAGAATTGGAGTTTTTTATAAAAAGGCTGCAATTCGAGAGACAAAAGCGAAAAAGGCGGAAATCTGCTAAAAAGCAGAAAAATCTCATCCCTGCAAGATGGTACCCATAAATCTGAACCTAGATGGGCTTCAAGCCGCTGCAAGGGTTTGAACTCCAGTTCTTTACAATGATATTTCAGTGCCTTAACCACTGAATCCCCACGGCTCAATTAGTAACTAACAATTATTATTTGTACTTAAAAATCCCACAGAATATATAACTGAAATCACAAAGCAAACATGTAATCTTAAGAGATTTCTAAATTTTCAGGTAAAGGAATCATAGGCTTAATTTGAAAAATAATTCAGAAATGTAGAGAGAAGAAGTTAAGAGTGTTACAAGCAACCATATGCAGTGAAATCTCTCGGGAGCGATCACTCTCTGTTCCACATTAAAATGATCGTTAATGAAGGCTGGTCTTAAGAATTAACACCATCGACTTCAAAGATACATGATTTTTCACAAGCAATATTGATTTTACTCAGTGTCATTTTCTCGGTGCGGAAAAGAAGCTTATTTACTACTTAAAATAAAGAATCAATACTCTAAACAAAAATGCTATCAAACAAGCACACAGTGAAACAGTATAAAATCACCAATTAAAAACTAATACAAATAATAAATTGATGATTAAATACATACTTGAAGAACACTAGCAATTAATGCTTTTTGATCAGATGGATCAAATATATTGGGAGGGATGTCCGCTTCATGGGGACGACAAATCATCCTCAGTAACTGCTGAGACTAATGGTACAAAACATTTTTGATGATTAGACATAAATAAATATCAAAAATACTAAATTACAAAATAAATAACTATTATCACTAATTAAAATATTAGAAATAAAAACAGAAGGAAAAAAAAATTTATGCATGGCCCCCCACAATTGAAACTAAACAAAAATTCAAATTTTTTTTCAGATTGTTTTTATATCCTTGCAGCAAAATATATTTCTTTAAAACAGTATTTGATTAATTACATTCTTAATATTAGTTTAGAACTTACATATACAGTTAAGAGAAGAAAAAACACTACACAAAATGAATTACATTATACTGGAATAGTTTTGAAAACCAAAGTTATTCCAGGATTTGGAGAACTTCTATTTCAGATACTTAAACCAGTAAAGAAGTAAAAGAAAAGCCCCTCTTACCACCAAAATAATGTGTTCACTTCCATAGCAAACCAATGAAGTTTTTGACAATCATCCTATGGATTACTACACACAAATTTCAAATGGTGCCCTTAAATCTTCGTCTTAAGTGCTTGATTTTTGGCAGTTCAATTATAAATTCACAGTCCTATTCTTCTCAATCAACAGTTTGAACTTAAAAGTCAGGATAAATGCAATGTGTAAACAAATCAACTATATATTTATTTCTCTCACATGATACCAAAGCTAGAGTCATCTAAAATAATTATTTTGTTAGAGTGTCTTAAGTACTAAAGTTAAGTAATGTTAAATCATAAAGAATTTCAAGCTAGAGGCAGAACTATATCACTGAGTGGAATAAATCAATCAATTGTATATATCATGGACTTCTCTTGAAAAGTTAAAATTTAAATTAGAATAACTCCATGTAGTCAAAGCTGCGGGCAACAGGAAGTTAACTTACTTAAGTGTTTTCCAATCCGCACAATACAATTTCAGAATACTTTTACAGAAAAGGATTTTGTTGTTTGAAAACTAGGTTAAATTAACACTAGATTGCCCAAGGAAGTCATATTTTAGTGTTAATATTTACTAATAACTTGTTATATAACTGTAAATAATATAAAAAATATTAAAAATTAATTTTAAACAAATTTCTTTACACATTAGTTATTCTTTTGCAAGCCAGTCATTTTGACTGCTTTTGGGCAATATACTAAGTTTCAGTCTTTCTAGTGTTAGATATGTTTTTGCCAGGCATATAGTATTGAAGAAATCTCTTTACTTGTTGGTGTGAAAGCATTTGGTCCAGAATGATCTCTTCTGAGCAGAGCACTTCAGGATAGCGTAAACATCTTTCATAAATCCACTCCTGGCAACGGATCTGTTTGAGGACATGCTTAGCAAATTCACTTAAGGGGGCAGATTCTGAACCTGAATTCACAGCTGCTCCTCCTGACCCCTGATTCTGTGGATGACCCAGAGAAGGTCTAGTAAAATGAATGAGTTGCTTCAGTTAATAATGAATTAGCTTGAAGTGATTATAGAGTATATGAAAATAACATAGCAAATAAAAAACTATCTTTATGTACTTCAATTAATAGATGAGAATGTTTAAAAGTAAATTAATTCGAAATAAAGAAAATTGAGTATTAAACAAATACAGTCGAACCTTATTAATAACCGGATAATTAATAGCTAAATTGTAATAGTCGAATTTTCTTAAGTGCAAATGATATTTCAAGTTACAAAATCAAACACAAAAACTTGCTTTTTTTGAATAAACATATCTTTATTCGACGGATTTGGATTTCTGGTCCCCAAAATATAGGGGGTCGAAGCAACCTGGGAAATATAATCCCCATTGTTTGGTCAGGAGAGCGATTCAAAGTTTGAACCCCTTAACGTTAATTTTACTTTTTGCATATTTTGACATATTTTGAGAACTTTTTAAGTGGATTGAAATATTTTTGCACACATTTATAAAATTCGTTTGACTAAAGGTATTTCCGTGCAAAAAATAAATGCTAGTAAACATTATTTTTTCTTATTTTATTTAATAATAGGCGAAAAAATTCTTTATTGTACAGTATAAATATTTTTACATTATTTTAAAGTATGTAATTTTACATGGCTAAACTAAAAATCTGTCAAATAGTTCCTGAAAATTTGTACAGATAAAATTTGATTTCTCAGGAACTATTTGAGCGATTTTGCTCAAATTCTGTATTTTGCCAAGTAAAATAACATACTTTAAAATGAATTTAAAAAATTAATACCTTGCAAATCAAAATTTTTCGATTATTTTTAAATAAAAAATAATAAATGTTCACCAAAAATTATTTTTTGCATGGAATAATCTTTAGATAAACAAATTTTATAATTGTGTGTAAAGATTTTTCAATTTATTAAAAGAAAGTTCTTGAGAAATAGCAAAATATGCAATTGTAAAATTAACATTAAGGAGTCCAAACTTTAGACTGCTCTCTGAACAAACTATTGGGACCATATTTTCCAGATCACCACTACACCCCATATTTTGGGGGTAACATATTAGAATTGTTTGGAAAAAAACTTTTTTTATTCTATAATTATTAGATGAGAAAATTATTAGATTATTACAATTATTAGATTGAAAGTTATTTAGGACGGTCCATTTTTTTTTGTGCACTGCCCATTGCGCAATAAATAAATAAATGGACCACCCTGAACAACTTTTGATTAAATGATTTGATCTTCACGTTCTTGGATTCAATCTTAATAGTTCGAGGGGTGGCTTTAAATATGCTAATTAATGAGTGCAGACAAAATTTAATTTACAAAACCATACACAAAAACGTATTTTTTCCGAATAAACATATCGCTTTTTCAATAGATTTGGATTTACTTCCCCCAAAACAATCTAGAAAATCTGGCCCATGCTGAACTTTGGATCGCTCTCCCGACCAAAAATTGGGGACAATATATATCAGATTGCGGCTACTCCCTATATTTTGGTGGCCAAAAACTGAATCCGTTGAAAAGATGTTTGTTTATTCAAAGAAAGTTCATTTTTGTGCCTAATTTTGTCACTTAAAATATCGTCTGCACTAATTAATTAGCATTGAGGTTAACCCCTCAAACCATTAAGATTTATCCTAGAACATAAAGATTGGACCATTAAATATAAAGTTATTCAGGGTGGTGCTCTTTTTTTTGGCACACTGTATATACTAACAATTTATACATTTTATTTTGAACTGAAATAGTCTGCAATTGATTTTTGTTTCTTCCTTTGATTTTTCACATTTGTTCCAGAACTGTTGAATCTCTTTCAAAAAATTTATAGAAGATGCATTTTCTTGTTGAGTGAGAAATTTTTAAAAATTTCCTCCGCATGAATATTTGGCAATTAATTCAATGCTTATTATATGTTGTTACCCGTTCCTTTCATGTTAAGATTGAAAATTTCATGTTAAACACGGAAAATATAATATTAATTGATAGTTGACTTACGGGACCAAACATGTGCTTCATGTAAAGCAAATTTCACGTTAAGAGATTTTGGATTAATGAGGTTCGAGTGTAGTTTATTAATAACTAGAAACATAACTTGCTGTACTTTTTAAAGAATTGTAAAATTAAGAATCATAAGTCAATTTTAGTAATATATAAAAAAAATATGAGTAATATTTTTTTGAATTTTCATTTTCTACATTTCTGACATTTAGGTCTAAGTGACTCACAACATTTTGAATGACTAAACACATCTTTCTAAATAATATTTCAATGAAATTTCAAATTCATGCCTTCAAGATTTAAACTATGTGCATTAAAAAAAATTGAATAAGTTTTGATTTAGTTGATAGTTTCACAAACCACATAAATAACTATTGAAATATTTTTTATATGTAGTAATTTTGTATGAGCAGCTTTGGTGTTAAATATTCAGTAGTTACAAATGATATCTAGTTTTAGTCATTTTAGAATTTCTTTCCAAAAGTAATTCATTGAAAGAAAAATTATAAAAAGAAGCTAAACTGAGAAAGTTTTAAAAGTATTATTCCTAACTAAGGTTTTAAATAAATTGTTTTAGCAAACATGCACAAATTCAAATACAAAATAAGACACTCACGGTAAGCCCAAATCATCCATGGGTCCAAGTAAATCAGTTATATTTAATTCTTTGCTTTCTTTTAATTTATTTTCTGATGTTGGAGAATCACCTGAAAGAGAAATAAATAGCAAATATATATATA
>NC_092208.1:91331997-91457175 GCF_043381705.1 Parasteatoda tepidariorum
AGAGAAATAAAAATAGGGACATAGAAAGTTCTTAATTATAGAACTGAAACTATATCATGTTCATTTATGTACTTTCATCTATGCTTTATTCACAAAATTTTGCTTTATTCATTAGTACTATCTTTATTTACATACACTAATAACTTATTTTAATTACCGTTAAGTACCTGACTAAACTGAAAGCTTTTGATATGAAACAAAACACATAAAACCAAGATGTTAAAACAGAACACTACCTTTTGTTTGAAAAAGCATTTGTCAATGCATCAGGATAAAAATAAACTTAAAGAATTCATTAAACAACATTTAACTTCATTTACAGTATTTTAAATAATGGTCTCAGCATACATAAACTTAAAAGCCCTGTAAAAAAGATCAATGACTAATTGATGAGCCAAAAAATAAATATTAAAAAAATTGGTATAAGAATTTTCCCAATAGTAGGTCCCGATCACATTTTTCATAGTTTTTTTTTTTCAGAAGAAATATATTTTTTCAGGACATTGGTAAAAATGGAATAAACTAAAAATGACCAATATAATTGCTTAGTGCAATGATACCCAATATTTTTTACTAGTGCGGATAAAAAATCGGTAGAAAAAATTTTGAAGACCATAAACTAAATGTACAAATAAAAATATTATAGCAAATAGACACCTACTATACATATATGCATAGGTATATATATAGACAGTATGTAAATTTATATAGACACCACAGCCTAACTCTTGACCAGCGTCGTCAATCTTCATGGGTCATGGCCTGTGGGTTGGTAACCAAAATATATGTAGGCACGCTTAGCATGAAGTTCACTTAAAAAAACAACAATTTTTTTTTGCATAGCCCTTAATGTAATTTGAGTAACTGCTGTAATTTTTTTTGAAGACTGGAGAAATTATTCCAATTAATGGCGGGTAAATTCTACATAACTCAGAATTAATAAATCACAACTTACCTAAAACCAATATGGCTTTCAAAACTGTCAAAATGGCTTCCACTCTCATGCCAGAATACGTAGCTGAAAGTAAATGGCGATCGCTCGGGTACTTAATATGGTAAATGCGCTTCCCTTGATTGGGGGTGTGATAAACACCAGGGGGTGAATATGGTTTTTTAAACAAGCGTCTTAGAACGTGACAAGTCAGTCTGGCACCTGCTTCAGCTTCCACTGCAGCAACATTATTTGCTAAAGGAAAAGGCACGATTTAGGTCACTTGAATTTTAAAAATATAAAAAATAATTGATCTAAGTCACAAATATTTTCCCACATTATAAGATGTAGTTCAGTTATTTTTTAAAACATAATTTCAGTGATAATGAACATTTTATCCAGGGAATAAAGAGAGAGAGGGGAAAAAAGGAGATAAAATATAGATATGAAAACTTTCATTTATGATTATACTTTAATTATACCCATTTAGGTTTGAATAATATAAATAGACTTATTCAGCCTAGAACATTTGCTTTTTTTATAGTTTTCTGATCTAAATTTTTTAATGTCTAATTAATGAATCAGCTTCCGCACATTACAATTCATGAAGATGTGTATTTTAAATTTAAAAAAACTATGCTTCACATGATTTAAAGAAGATCAGTTGTCTTACTTAATAAAATTCACAATTTTAGCTATAAAGTAATTTAGTTTTAATATTGCTAATAACTCTTAAGTATTATTAAAAATTTAATTAGAGCTTGCAATTTAATGGTATAAAAAACTGATTTAAATTTCTTTAAAAATCAGATAATTTAGATTATTTTTTTCAAATAATCATTTTTAACAGCCTTAATTTATAATTAAAAAATAATTTGCACAACACAAAAAAAAAACAAAAAAAACATTCTAAGTACATACTGCTATAAAAAAAGATAAAAGTATAAAACAAATAGAACTCACCTGGAAGAGCAGCAATTATAGCAGGAATGGCAACATTGATAACAAAGTCTTGAAGTAAGAAACATCTTCGAGCAATCAATACTGATGTTAGCAATGCAAGGTTATCATGAATAGAGAGATCGCGAATCTAGAAGCATTTAAAAAAAATTTAAGCCATTAAATGAATTACGTATTTAATCAATTAAAAGAACTTATATTTAATTTATTAAAAAACATCTTGACAACATAACAAGTATAATGAGTCGATAAAATAAAATGAATAGATGGCAACATTAGAGAAATAAAAATAGGGAGATTTTTCATACGCCACAATTTATGACATAGAAAGGGAATTTTGCAGAAGTTATGGATTCTTCATTCTTACTACAAATTAAACTAGAAAATTATAATATACTAGATTTAAAATTCTGATATTAATTTTTAACTGCACTAAAGTTTTAGATACACAAGTACAGTCAAAGTTTAATCCATCCTTCATTAATTTTTCATTTCTCGTGTGCAACGACTACTTTTAATGTTAATCTCTTAGATCATTTTTTAAACTACTAATTTCCCTAATAGACTTCCAAGCTTTTGAAACAATGAACAGTAATTAGACGAGTATACAGAAAATGTGAGTATACAGAAAATGAATCTGTTACAAATATTGAAAATTTCGTTTTTGAGCTGAGAAGAAAAGAGTGTTTTCAAAACCAAAATTTTCCAATAATTTAAAATAAATAAATAATTGTGTCATCAATGTACAACATTTTTTCACTTTTTTATACTTATAATAGTCATTACTTAATATTTTATTTTGACCCCATTCATAGCTTTTCTTGTATCTATCATTTGGTTCTATGAGAAACAATCAATCGAGGTTCTACTATATACTCTAGGACAATTTTTTTTAAAGCTAAAAGAACCAAAATTTCCTCATATTTATTAAAACTATTGTCATATCAAAATTTCGTGTTTCTAACTCTCCAATAGCGCTGCTTAATAGTCGCTGTTGATGGTTTTTCCTTTTTCAAGATAGTCGATGAATATTATACCATGCACATCCCAAAATACTGATGCCATAACTTTGCCAGCTGACTGCTGCGTCTTACCACGCTTTGGAGTTGGTTCACCTCGCACAATCCACTCGGCTGACTGTCGATTGGACTCCGGTGTGAAATGATGGAGCCATGTTTCATCTATTGTCACAGATCAAAGCATAAATTTGGGTTTATTACGATTAAATAACTTCAATCATAGCTCAGAATCATCAATTCGTTGTAGCTTTTGGTCGATTGTGAGCTCGAGCGGCACTCACTTTGCATAGAGCTTTCGCATAGCCAAATATTCATTCACGATATGTCCAACAAGTTCCCTTGATATCTTTAGAATCTCAGATATCTCGATCAACTTCACTTTACTGTAATCTAGAATTCTTTTTTGATGTTTTCGTCGGTAACAGCCTCTTTGGGGTGTCCAATGCTTGCCTCGCTGTAGGTGCTGATTTCACCTCGTTTAAACTTAGCAAATCACTTCTCAATGGTTGATTTTTCTGGTGCAGAGTCCGAATAATGTTTATCAAGCCAAGCCTTGGTTTCAACAGTATTTTTTCCTTTTTGGTTAAAAAAAGCAATACTTTATTAACACACGAAATTCCTTTTAATCCATTGTTTTTAAACCTACAAAAGTTGCTTCACTAAAAATACCATATCTCAGAAACTAATAGTCAGACAGCTGTCAAATTTATACACGTGTCTTTCGAAAGTTAGGACTAACTAAAAATCATATGGATTTAATAATAGTAGCGCCATCTATGCGTCAACCCACGAGCTTTTCAACCCAACTGTTACATGTAAGAAAAATTTTGAAACAGGAATTTATTACACAGAGAATGTTTTGTGCAAGTTATACTTAACCAGATGGTAGAATTTTTGAAATATATAATAATTAGATTTATTTATTTTGAACCTCAGATTATTTCAGGTTTTAGAGACCCTATGGGTGCCATGACTAAGTTAGCACTAAAGTACAGTCAAACTCAATTTAAAGCCCAGATTTAAGGAGCAACCGGATTTATCGAAGAAATTAGAGAAACTGAACTGGTACAATGCTTTGTCTATTTGAGCGTGGCTTGCTTTTAAGGAACAAACATGGGTCGTAGCAAGTGCTATTTTTGAGATTCATAAAATTTCTACTTATTTATACCTCTCTAGCGCAGCTTTTCATTTTCGAGACTACTTCCATATTGATGTTTTTTGGGTAGACAAATTCCTTTTTGATATTTTTCAGGTTCACAAATTTCTTTTTGATGTTGACAATAATTTTTGGGTCCTATCTGAAGAATAATTCCACCACATTGTGACAATAAAAAAGTTTCAAAGCAAATGCACTCAACAGAAATTAAAAATAAATTAAGTAAGTACCAAATTTCTATTCAACAAAGGTATACTTTGTCCAATATAGACAAAAAAAAAATGTGAATAAAGCACAAATTTAATTCAACATTTAATAGTTAATATTGTTGATTTAAATTCTAGACCGTATACTAATAATCAGCAAAACTGCTCTTTCGGAATTAAAATCTTTGAACTCATTGTCATAACTAAAGCTGATAAAGCGGTCATAGTGTAGTTCTAGAGTTGAATAAAATCTAATATCCCATTAAAACTTCATTAATTATTCTTTATCATCTGAAATATTCTCTTACACCTACTAATCCATACTGTGGTAAGTTTACCTAAAGTTCATAAGGCTGGCACTCCTCTTAGACTCGCTGTTTCTAATAATGGCACTGCTGCTCAAAAATTAGCTAATCATCTTGTTTTAAATTATAATTATTTTGTTAATGAGCTTCATACGTTCAAACCTAATGAAAACGAAATGGTCTCTTTTGATGTAAAATCTTTATTCACTTATTTTCTCAATAAAGGTGCCCTTAACTATCTAAAAAAAGAGATCACAAAAATTCTTCTTTAAAGTTGAAATTGACGTACTAGTAAATCTTACTTGAATTTATTTAGATCAGTCCACATTTACTATTAATGGTAAATTCAATTGAATAATGATTGATAGAATAGCTCTTCACAGCAGAATCGTGGCAACACAGCCACACTGTCGCAGAATATTACAGTGTTCTTGAAGAAATAGTTTTCATTAGAGAAGCAAAAAAGCTTGATTTTTATAACTGCATAATTTTTCAAAAAACATTTTTTCTGCAGAATTTTGAGCTTTTTTTCTGCAGAATTATTCTCAAAACGTTTCTCTTCTGTCAGAGGGAGAAGAAACGTTCATGACTTTTTTTTATTTTCCTTTGGAAATTCTGTAATGACAGCTAAAATTTCAAATTGATATTATAAAATGTATTTCTGAGATCGTAAAAATTTACAAAATAGTTAGCTCTAAGAATGTTTTTTAGAATATCTTAATAAAATAGGGTGAGTGGGGACTTAGTTATAAATTCCGATTTGTAGCAAAAGAATTAATAAATCATTGCAGTACATCTGTTCTCTCTTTTATTTAGTTAGACTAAAATCTATTCAATGTTTTTAATATGACATAAGTGTTTGAAACTTTTAAATCACACATTCACTTTATCTCTCACATTAATAATGTAATACAAATAAATGTTTCCCTATTGTTTGACGAAAACCGTTTGCAGTTTCACTTCCTCCTCCTATATTTTTAAAACCATCCACCAACCAAAAGTTAGAAGCTGCACTTGGATCTAAAATTTGTTCAAATAGTTATCTCTTCAATGAAGAGCTGCTTTATGTTAAAGACATTGTTGTAGACTGTGATTTTATTTCTAATATTATTGATTCCAACTATATAAATTAAATCTACCAATCCACCTTACTCTCCAAATCAAACTTTTAACAATTTGATTTTTTTACTTTATTATATGAAAATTAGTTCCTAAGCTGCTAAGATTTTGAATAAAATTCGGTTTAAAGTCAATTTTTTCTTCTGCCACTAAACTAAATTTCATCAAGATCCTTTAACTATCCTATAATAGTAGCTGTATCAAACTTCAAGTCTTGCCTACATTGGACAAACTAAAGCTACCCTTAAACTTGGACTTAAAGAACACAAGAGAGACACCCAAAATAAGGACATTAACTGATCTTTTATCACTCTGAGCAGTTTTAATTCAAATCACATGCTTGAGTTTTTTTCCCTACTAAAATCATTTAACATAGTTCTTCAGTTTCTGAACTTGATTTTTGGGATTCATTTCATATTTTGAAAAATTCTAATACTTTAGTTAATCATCTTTTGAATATTTTACCATTCTCAATATTTGGAAAACTGTAATTTAATCTGCTGCACGCTTGAATTCTTGCCATATCCTCTCACACCTGCTTCTTATCTCTCCCTTATTTCCTGGTTTAAACCTGCTACTCTGTCCCTATACGTTAAACCACTTTACATGTGCTTATCTCTTTACTTTTATATCCTCATCTGACCTTTAGACACTGAGGAAGGTTCTTGTTCATAGAACTGAAACTATAGTATGTCCATTTACATACTTTAATTTATGCTTTATTCATGTAGTTTCTTGGTTTAATCTACTATAATTCTAATTTAATAAGTGTTAATGAACTTTTATGAATTTTTTTCTTCATAAACCTGTTTTTTGTACAAGCACTCTGTTGTAACAAGTAAATTTTGAGGTCACTTTGTACTTGATATGAACAAGTTAGATTGCATACTAACTGCAACACTTTAGGAGAAAACATTGTTCACTATACTATTTTATAAAAAAGTTTTTCCTTCATAGTAAAAAATATTAGATTACTAGTACTTATAAGGCTTTTTTATGAGCTCATAAACTAAATATAAGATTGAAAAAAAAAAAAAACTAATGAAATTTGTGATTATATCAAATTAAATTTTTTAAAAAAACTAGAACATTTTATACAAGATTTTTAAATGGTGACAAGCAAATTAATAAATCAAATATTAAAATTATAAATAAGTAACTTACATTAACTTCCGTTACTAGCTCTAAAAATCCAATTGTATGATTGGAAGACCAGCAAAGAGCCTTGAGGGCAGCTATCCATTCAGAACTCAAATGATAGCATTTTGCAGTAACTTCAGCACAAAAGATAGCTATTTCATTCAACCTTCAGATGAAAAAAAGAAAATCAAAATTAATGTATGATAATTAATTCAGTATGAGAAGGTACATTGATTTATCACATGAGGGGACATACTTGTGTTCCCTTGTGATTTTACATGAGTATTAAAAATAGTAATTTCAGCTTAATGATTTTATTTTATAACAGCCATTGAACAGCCGACCCAATTTTGGGTTTACGACTACCAATGTTCCTCTCTGTAGTGTTGTAACTTTGAAACCAATCCAGAAGACAAGGAAACTCCTGGATAGTACTAGTATTGAGAGAACTCCGTGGAGGATTTCTATGATGGAACTAACCTGCATCTGCGTTACATGAAGCGGAAAACCATGAAAACCTTCCACGGTTAGCCTGACAGCAAAGGTACTCTAACCCATGTTCTGCCTACCACTGGGGATATCTTGCATCAGCACTGTGGTCGGTGCGAGCCAAGTACAAAATTCGAATCGACCAGCCTTTAGCTGACATTTAAACCCAGTTCACCTTGTTGAACGGTAAACGTTCTGTCCTAACTATATTTACACTGCACCTGCATATTTTACTTCTACATTTTGATTCTTGTTTATAGACAAGTTTAAATATGGCTCAAGTCCTTTCGTATAAAGTGAAAACACATACTATTGAAGTTTTTAGAAAAATAAATTTTATTTATAATGTTAATTTTTTATTTGTGATTTGATTAGTTTATTAGTTTATAAAAACTTTTTTCAATAAAATTTTTAAAAAATTGCATCTGATGTACCCATTGTCTAGAACAATTCGCATCGCAGGTTAAGGGATACCAACTCATCTAGATTTTCTGAGCAAATTATTCATGCAGAAATTCTTCACAACAACTTAATAATAAAGAACCATAATGTATGATTCATAAAACTGCAGGTAGAAGGTGAATAACATATATTTTGGTTTTGGCAAAAATCATTTAAAACCCATTGGTTCAAGTTTGTATTTCTTAGTACGTTATATATGTACTGCACAGACAATATCATCACATACAAAAAATAAAAATAATTTATTTGAATTTAGCATTGAAAGTACAAAATGATAAAAGCAATTACAAAACTCACCTATCAGGGTCTTTACACACTGAAACACAGTGAATAGCATTGCAAACAAAGCTGTAGCGTAAAATCTGTTGATCATTCAGTTGCTTCAAATACTGTATCTCTAATTTCAATCTAAAACATACATTTTGAAGGTATTTTAATATATTCCAACGTCTAATTTTTATACATTAATACAAAAAAGTAATTGATATTATTACGCTGAAAACTATTAATACTTTCATAATTTAAATAGTTTTAAAAAACTTATTTAAAATTTTTTTTCAAACTAGGATATGTAGTTCTCTATATTGTGAAACTACTTTAAATAGCAAATTAAGGTAACAAAATTTAATTTAAATGAAAAGGAATGTAGAATTCATTGGTTGAAAATCTCTCATTTAATATATATTTTTTTTTATTCTGTTCGCTGTGACATTGAAATCAAGAATTTACCCCATTAGAGCAGTAGCAATAGGGACATATATTTCTTATGGGGGGGGGAGACTAGGGGATGATTTGTAGTAGTTTTCACCAAGGAAATGTTAAAGGTCACTTGAAAATAGACATTACTTTTAGAATTCTGACAAAAAAATTATTTTTTTTAAATTTTAAATTTAATTACACAGAAATATTGTGTGAAAAATTGTAATTTAAATGGGCCGGTGTCAGTTCAATTATAAAATGTGAGGGGGGCAAAAGCCCCCTCTGCTCTCCTGTTTCTGCAGTCCCTGGTTAGTACCATTTAATTAGCATATTTAAGGTCGACTCTTTTAGATACAATGATTGACAATTAAAATTTGATCATTAGAACAAAAGTTATTCAGGAAGATATCTTTTTTATTTTGTACACTGCAAGAAATAAAATGATAAAAGTACTTCAAATTTAATAAATGCAATAAGACTAGGTGAAAGTATGAATTTATCACTAAATTGTAAAAATAATACAATGATAGTGCTTAGTTTTGTTACAAACTAGAAAGCAAATAATGGGCTATCAAGAAATGGATAAATCAAACTTTTTCTTAATTTTCAAATTTCTTTTTCTTAATTTTTATTCTAATTCATGGCAAGATACTACAGCAAAAGCGAAGGAAATTCTAAATAAAATAATAAAACAAGTAACTGTTAAATAAAACAAGTAACAAAATAATAAAACAAGTAACTAGTTAAATTACTTAGAATCCTAGGATTAGAAAAATTACCTAGGTTCTGTAAGATATTCAATCATGAACTTAGTATTCCATGCAGGTGGCACCATACCGTACATCACGTTTTTAGCCTTGGGATACATATTAGAAAACTGCTCTTGATGACGAGACTACAAAAATAAAATGAAATCATTAATTAGTCTTTTAAAAAAATGAGTTTAACCACTCATGCTAACGAAAAAAAAAACTCTTTTACAAATAATTTATTATAATTGTCAATTAAAATCATGTAGTTTAATGTTAAAAGTTTTATTCCTTACAATTAAAAATGTGTTCCACACTATTTAAATAAAATAATAAAAATTAATAACTCAAATAAAAATTAATAAATAAAAAACTATTTAAATGAAATTAGTTAAATAGTTTCTGTAAAAAAAGTCATGTCTGTAAAAAACTTTTAAGAGCTATTTCACATATTTCCCTCAAATTTAGTATCCTATTAATTAAAATTACAAACTATAAAAAGCTACAAAAATGTGTACAATTTTTCTGACATTTATTAAATTAAATAATAAAAATGAATAAAAACACTGTTAGATATTATTTTTAACATGGAGTTATCTTTGGGTAAATAAAATTTATGCTTATGCATAAAAATGCTTTGATTCCTTAAAAAAAGGTTTCGAGAATGGTGGAACACATGGAAAGTGATATTAACATTAGGAGGTTTAAACATTCAACTGCTCTCTGGTTGAAACTAATAGGGAAAAAAGGCTTTATTGATAGGCTTAAATGCATATCTCTTGCCAAAATTATTTCACAACTCCATTTCTTTCTCTTTAATTAATAAAGTACAAAGATTACTCAATAGTAAAAAAATTAAAAAATAAATAAAAGAGAGAGAGAGAATATCTTAAATGAAATAAATATTTAAACTTTAATTCAACAAAATATAGTAATTCCATATTTTTCCATTTTAAAACTATTGAACTAGTCTAAAAGTAAAATTGGTACTCAACAACATGAAAATAATCAACCACAAATAAAAATTATGAATTAAATAAATAATCCCAAGAAGCTGAAGATATTTCCCAATTGAAAACTTCATTCGTAACAAAAATAAATATGAAATAACAGTCAATTCAAAAATAGGAATCCATTTTCGAGACTTGCCAGATGCGAAAGTAAAGAAAACCAAAATGATTTGAAGTATTGTAATAATGTTTGAAATAAACGTAAAATTGCCAACAAAAAAAATATATATATATGAATCTTAAGCTCAGCCAAAAAAGAAAAACTAAAATGGTTACATTAGAAAATTTCCTAAAAAAAAAGACAAACATCTGGCTAAACGCTAAACACTTATAATAAAATAAGAATAATTAATAAAGTTAGAAAAAAATATCACAAGAAAATAAATTAAGCAAAGACAATGACCCTTAAACATTTGGACAACTTCTTGGACCATGACCCTAAAACGTTTAATCGAGTCTCTATAATTACAAATATTATTTAAAATGCTACTAAAATAAATTAATATTAAGTTTAAAAATACAAACACTTACCTTATTTTTTTTAAATAGTCTATAAATCATTTAACTATAGAGAAAGTTTATATGTTTTTAAATGTTAAAGTTATGTTTCATTAGAAAAAAATTACATCATTCAATTTTAGAGCAAAGGGGAAAAAATATACCTTAAGATAATTGCAGGAAGAACACAAATCAAACAAATAGGATAGGATGCATCTCTCAGCAGAAGAACTGCAGTCTGTAGGAGTATTTATGTGCTTCACTATTTTTGAAAGCCTACAATAATAATAAGCTTTTATTTATCAAAATCCTATTTACTTTAGATTTCACAATATACACTACCCAACAATAATGGAAGAGAAACTTTCAGTTTTCACTCATTCTTTCAGTTTTCTCAAAAAATACTTATAAATTTACAAATTTAAGGATGTTTGTGCACATGCGATTTCTCATACTTATCAATAAGGTTTAAAGCCTTCAATGATTTGAAGGGGACTGGCAGTAAACTATAAACAAAACAAAAAAAAGTTTTGAATACACTATGCCAAAATATATAGCAATGAGCTTGTAACTTGTATCAATTACTTTCTTTATTATATGCAATAACTGAATATTAAAGCTAGGCCACGTCCAATAAAACAATGCTTATGAAATTTTATGCAATCATTGAACATAATAATCAAAGTGATCAATATGGTTAAAAGCATATTGCTATTTTTTCTGGCAAAAACACTCTTTTTTGTTTGAAATTTATTACCAGTTTCTCAATCTCAAAGCTCTGAAATCTTTTAACTTTATTCATCATAAGTATGAGAAATTGCATGCTCTAAACCCCGCTAAAGTTATAAAATAATAAACCAGGTATTTCTTGAGAAAACTGAAAAAATGCCAAAAACTGAAATTGTCTGTTCCATTATTTTAGGGTAATGCATACATATCAGGTGGTTTATACGAAGACTTTGCATTAAAAATTTGATACGCTTGATGAAAAATTGACATCAACTGGAATATTTTGCACTATGAATTAAATAAGAATTAACTATATCTACACTGTATTGTAGTCAGTATACCTTGAGTTAAAAATAAAAAAACTATTATTGATTGCATTAATAGCAAAGTAAAAAAGTTTAGTAAGATATAATATTTTAATGGTATTTTATTAAAGTTAAATTTTTCAGCTACCGATTCTAGATTTTATTATCTTATCAATTTAATTTAAAAATAGGTAAAAGGAAGGTTTACTTAAGAACTTTCATGACTAGGGTACATATTCAGTTTTGTGTAATATTTAGTTCCTTTTTGCAAAATTAGTTATAATTATCATAATTGATATATTATATTTAGATTTTCAGTTTTCAGATTTAGATACATATTTTCTGGGCTAAAATAAGGTAAAAAATATATGTACGTCAATCCTTAGAACATACATTTCTAATAACAGGAAAGGATAGAAATTGGAATTTTATACTAAAATATTAAGAATCACTTTATGAATCATCAAAGTAGTAAAATATCAACTGTCAAATTTCAGCCAGTCCTTCAATTAATTGAGAGCTTTTAATCTAGAGATATCAATTCAACTAAATTAAAACTAAGAAAGATCATTAATTAAAGTAGCATGAAATATTGATTTGGTTAAAAAAAGAATTCAGGTCAAAATGTAACTTTCTAAAGGCAAAATTGCAAGAGGGTAAAGGAAGGCCTACCCTTCAAAGACTGCAAGTGTTTCTTCCTGGGAGATAAGGAGACAACAATGATATGTGTATAGCACTCCCACAATACTCAGCCCCACTGATGTGGCATAGCTTCCAGCCAATGAAGATGACTTTTGAGACAGTTGCGCTTCAACATCTACTAATTCCTTCAAGAGCTATGTTAAGAGACACATTTTTTATTTTTTTGAATTGAACTAAAGTCAACAATTTGAGGTGGAACTCTTTGAAACAATCAATTTTACTTATACAGGGTTTTATTACAACAGACTGATACAGGGATTCTTAAAAGTGTGTGTTGTTGTATTTTAATCAAGGGTAGAAATTAGTAGCTAGTTTGAAGGAACAGTAGCTAAAGGATATTATCATTACACCAGTGCACACATTACCAGTACACATTTTCACATGAGAGTTTACATGTTCATATTTAAAAAAAAAAGTTAATACATCATTTTGAATGGAAAGTAACAATGCAGAAAATCTGTATTATTTAAATAATGATGAATTATGCTATTCTAGATAAAAACGCAGAACAAAACCAAAAACCAAAATAGTACATTGTTCCCTTATATCGATTGTTGGTCCATGGGATCACTAATAATTATTTTATGATAGTCAAATTTTAGTGGTCTCGGACCGCCATTAATTACGAGTCTTGTTTAGGTGCTGTAAAGTGACACAAGGGCTGCCATGAGGTCCCAATATCTTCAAGACTACAATAAATCCTTTTATAGGTTTACAGTTTTGGATACATATTAAGCATCACTTTTAATGGTAAGACAAGAGTAGTATAAGATTTGGATTTAATATAAGATGAACGTCCTGAAAAAGCTGATGGTTTCTCTTTTCACTTTCTAAAAAGGCTTCTCATTTCATTTGCTAAATTATATCTAAGCAAGGTTTGGTTTTCATCTAAATAAAAAGCAAATATCACCCAAATACAAAAATGTGGCTGGCCACACCAAATGTTATTTGCATGCTTTGAAAAGTTATATGTATGAGCAGCAAGTATCACCAGGCTTAGATAAAATGAAAAACTTTCTGTGAACACAAAATTTCAATTACAAAACTTTCTGCATGCATTGACTAACTCTTGTAACCAGTTTCAACTTTTTTGCCGCTACCTCAGCTTGGTGAAATTTGGTTGAAAATCACAGATTTCTTTTTAAAAAAAACTTTCTATAAAATTCTGTATTAATTCATAAAAAAATTATAAATTTGGGAAAAAATTAAAAAAAATAGAAATCCAAATATGTCATGTGCAAAAATACTTTTTACATAATTAAAATAATATATAAAATTTGAGCAAGAAAAAAGTGCATCTAGGAAGTATTTGTTAACAAAATGTTATCATCGATGCGAGATTTGATATATTTATTTAAATTTTGTGAATATGAATCTCCATGTGTAATTTTAAAATCAAGCAAATAGGAATCTAGACATTAAATTTTAAAATCGTGTGAATAAGAATCTCAATATTTGATTTCAAATAAAGTGCCATTTAAAATCACATGAATGTAATTTTAAATCGCATTGGCATTGGAAGGAAAAAGCGTCAAAATCTTTTTCCTGAGGAATTCGAAAAAGATTTTTTTTTAGTAACAGGAAAAAATGTAAAAACATTTTCTAGATGGTGACAAATCTTTTGGCAATGGCGTTTGTGGAAATTATACAGGTCTGAGCATCACATTAAATGAATTCATAATAATTTATAGTGGATGGTAACTTTTCTTTATTTATATTTTCTCTCACATTATTAAGATAATACATTCTTATTAACAGTGGATTTTAAGTATGAGATGTATAAATTTACCCTTCCATAGCTTATGTTTCATAATCTTATTTATGTAAAATGTACATTATATATAATAATATTATACAGAAGATAAATGTTACATGAATAAGGTTTGGTGAGACAATTTTAAATTTTTGCAATCTTAATCTTATACTATTAATCGTAATCATACAATTTTATTCTTAATCATACAATTTTAATCATGTAATGTTAATCTTAAATTTAAGTGCTACAACATGGAAAAATTCATGAAACCCAGCCCTAAATAATTTTAATGAGGTTAAATGTTAGGCAAACTATAGCATATCCATATTTAATATAATTACTTGATTAAAAAGCCATAAAAAATTTAAAAAAATTAAAGTGCAAAACAGAATACCTAAAAGGGCTTAATAGTATAACTTGTTAAATGATATATAAAAACAATCAGTTTTTCTATGAACAAAATTCTAGCTTAGTTAAAATGTCCGGGTACATTATATTGTTTTTTTTTTAACTTTTTACTTTGCTACTTTTATGTAAATTTTGAGATTCAAATTAAAAAGGGGAAATCTTATTTTCTGCAGTGAATAATATTTCATTTTTCAGCTTAGTTAAACATTTAATTATCTAGAAATTTTATTAGTATCAGATTTGATTATAATTAATTTGGTTATGTCCAACCTATTTTCCAAAAACAATCTTTTAATTTTAAAACAGGAAATGCCGCATCTTCAAAGAAAAAAAAAGAAAGAAAGATATTCAACTTGACATTAAAAAAATGTGACAAGAGTAAGAAATTCTAACCTGTATGCAAAATTCTATCAGTCCATGAATGTTCAAAGCGTGTTCCATCAATTCAAACAAATAAGCAATGTACTCCACTAAGGGAAGATAATTTGAGTTCCCAGTAGAGAATGAACTCAGCATTTCAGTGACAGAGGCTGCACACGTGTTTGTCACAACATGCTGGTCAAAATAAGACAAGCTCTGAAAACGATTCATGGCTGCTTCGAAATTAAAACCATCCTTTGCATTTTTCTTCACTCTCGCACCATCCATGATATCCATACAAGTTTTCTTGCTAAAGAGCTTCATAATCTCTTTCGTGATCTTTTTTGTGGTGTGTTTCGCTTCATCACGAATTTTTCCAACACCAAAGAGAAGAATGTGGCGCTGGTTGCAGTCGTGGATTGCAGCATCCTCTTGGGAAAGGGGGAAATGAGTGGTGTAGAGAAGGTGCCTGGCGGTGTTGCTCATGGTACTGGAGGATGCATTGTTGGAGGGTGTGCCAGGTGTGCAGCATGATACAAGGGGTGGGTGACCAAGGGGTGTTGATGCATTCAGAGGGGTGGACTCATCTTTGTCAGAGCCAACAGAATCTTACAAAAATAAATGAATAAAATTGAGAAAAGGAGAGAAAATTGTCCCAGGCAAACATAAACATGTAAAATCTTTTAACATGTTATGTTAGACATGGTCTAACATAACATGCTAATTTAATGCAATTTTTTTAAAAAAATTGCATTAAACAACTGGCTTTAAAATATAAAATAAATGGAATATTTCTATAAAGTTATAGCAGGAGTCTTTTTTTTTTAATGTAACACACTTATCCCACTTAGTAGTATAAAAATGTAATAATAAATAAATTGCAAAACTAGAAAATTTTAAATAAAAATATAAAGTTAAAATATGAAATAAAGAAATAGAGTAAAAGCTCAATGTAACGTCATGAGTGTTGCAACTTAAGAGAAGTCTGAGATTACCACAACTTTCCAAGTCACCAACAAAGTGCTGATATTGAAGATACAAAAATGGTCTCTTTATAACAACCTAAAAATTATAATTCTTTCGATATTACAATAATTTTTTTTTTTGGCAAGAAAAAACACTTTTCTGTCATTTAAGTATGCAATATTATATCAAAATTGGAGACATTTTTATTTACTACAAAAAGTGAAGATGATTATAATATAAAGTATGCTCATTTTGTATGATGTTCATTTATATGAAACTTCCTTCCAACCTCCGCATGGTGGTTAGTGAAAAAGACTTATTCTTGTAATAAAAGATCTACTAAGGCGTACACTGGGCAGGTCAGTGCTCAATTATGAAGAACTGTTCACCATTCTGTGTGATTGTGAATCGATTATCAACAATAGACCCTTGACATATGTGTCCGAAGACACATCAGATTTGAAACCACTGACCCCTGCTATGTTTTTGGCCACTAATTCATCCTTTGACGTAACTGATTTAGATCTAAATGACTTTTCGAAGTTTCAAAAAAGAATAAGACATCGTCGTAAACTTATTCCTGATCTAAGATCTTGTTTTCGAAAAGAATATTTAAGTCAATTGATCCAAAGACGCCCCGAAGGAGCCACTAGAAATTTTGCTGTTGGAGAAATTGTCTTAATTGGTAATGACAACAAAAAACGTTTGAATTGGCCCTTAGGTAAAATATTGGAGCTAATACCCGGAAAAGGTGGGAAAATTCATACTCTTAAGCTCCGCTGTAATAACAACATACTAATCAGACCTGTTGGTAGAATCTATTCCTTAGAAGTTCCAGAAGATTCCATCTTGGAAACAACACCATCTTCTGGTAGTGAACCATCAGTAGCTCCTGATAGCGAATGTTCCGCAGATCCAGACCTAGAGACTACTGTTCCTTTGGCAACCAGTGATCGTGCTCAAGTGCCTCTCCTCCCACTCATGAGTGACAGAGTGTCCAAGTATGGACGTAAGATAAAAAAGCCAAACCGGCTGGGACTTAAGTAACTTTTGACTATTTTTTTTCTTCTAAGTTTTCGTCAAAAAGGGGGGGGAGGATGTTGCATCATCCTCTCTTTCTTTAAACGTAACAGTGTAGCGGTATAGTCAGATGCTTAAAGGATTTTGATGAGAGTGGTTGTAACTAGCCAATCTCCTTTGTTAACAATTTTGAATAAAGTTAAAAGAAAATTGTGAATTTGTTTAGCAGCCTAATTATCCTTTATCCTGCTCTTTTGATTTCTATATTGGATATTTTTTGCAATCAATAATCTTACAACAATTATAACAGTCCATTGTATGGTCAAGCAAGTTATAATGCATACTTAAAGTAAAAAGAGAAAAATATTACCAGGTTGATCATTCATATTTTGTTGGCCTTCTTTGATATGTTGAAGAAGTTTCCCTAAATCAGCATCAATCCTAGCCTCATCTGTATCCATCTCCTCCCAAGAAGCCTGCATATAGCATTGTTTTTAACAATTAAAATGTTCATTTATTTGATCAACACAATAGGGTGAAACAATAGTTTAACTTAACAATTCAAATAAACTAAATCAGAAATCAGTTGTTGTACTTAACTCTAACAAAGATTGTGCTTAAAACAATCAAAATAATACTTTACTATTGCATGAGAGTTATAAAGAATAAATAGAGGAATATAAGTTTCAATAATCTACAGAGAGGTCTAAATAATAGAAATAGGAATCTATTTCTGAATAGAAACAGAGCAACAAAGTTAAGCCTTTTCACAATCATTTTTTAACTTATATCCTTTATTTTTTTCTTTATGGGATGCACACTATGACCTTAAAAATTATTAGAACAACCATTTTTTAAAGCAAATTCACATAATAAATTCCTGCCCAACATAATACTTATTCTTAAACTTGAAAAAACATACATTCTCCAATTTAAAACATTCATGCAGTAATCATTAAGCAATCATGCGTTGAGGACTTGTATAAAATATAGTAAGATTAGCAGTAATATAAGAAAATTTTGAAAAAGGAGTGTGAAAAAAAAATTAAAGAACACTATAACAGATCTATATAAAGATAGCCATAAATATTCAGAAAAAAAATTCTCTAATTTTTCTAAACGTGATTTTATCAATTTTTTTAGGAAATAAAATATTGCACTTTTAGGTACACCTTATCTCAAATTAATTATTCTAGGTGATTTTTTAGGTATTTTAATTATTCCTTGACATTTACCCGATTTATCCAGAATGGTACAAATTTTCGATTTTACTGTCTATCCTGTATGTATCACTCAGATACCATTTCATTAAATAAAAACTATGCTGATGCTCCTCAATCCCCAAAGATTGCTGTGCAATCTTATATACAAACCATGCTCGTTTCTCTTGCTAATGCTACTAAGTTAAACCCATTTGAAATGTGTTCTAAAGTAAAATCTCAATAACTGAAATCAATTATATAAATCTTCAAAATTAATTCCTCTTTAAAAAATTAAAATGTTTAGTTAATAACAAGTTATTGAAATGAAAATTTTTAAATTGAAATAAATGACATACAATAGTAAAAAGAAACAAAATAATAATTATACTTTCAAAAAACAATTGATTTTGCCAAAATGGCAACATTTAGTTAACTTTCCAGAAGTTTCTTTTGATCAAAAGTGAGCAGCACAGAAACTACATATAAAGGTCATAGAACCAATATCATGTTCTTCAACATCTCCTAAGCATTTATATACAGTTTCTGTCAACAAGTTCCTCCACTCTTCAAGTACATTTTTTTTATTATACTTAAAAATCATAAAAGAACTACTAAAATTAACTTTATAATAAATGACAATAAAATTATTGCTGATCCTGCGTAAATATAGCTAGAACATGACATAGAACACTTTGCTTGTTAATATGAACTATTCACTTTCAACCTTTCATTTCTTTGCAATTTCTTCCAGGCAAGAAAAAGAGTTTTCATTCAGAAATTTGTAATTATGTATGTTTCAACTCTCATGCTTATAACAGCTCACATGCTTGATATTTCAATTCTTTGTTGCCAACCCGAAAAAGAAATGAAAACGTTTTTTGTTGCCATGTAAGAGAAACATGTACATAGATATCATGCTTTACATTAAGGTTTTCCTCGTTAAGTTATAATTCTAGAATACATATTTCAAATAATTTACAGAATATTCTATTAAAATAAGCAAATTCTCATTTGAAAAAAATTATTCTTACATCATGCTTAACAGATGCAGGTCGGTTGTCGGGTGGTTCGAACATGGGTAGAGATTCTGCCTGCCTGCTGTCTCCAATGGAGGGAATCCCCAATCCTGACATCCCAGAGATGCCCATGCAACCAGCACTTCCAGGACCTGGTGACAGACCCCTTGAGGGATCAGGCATAAAACCCATCAGTGATGGTTCAGGAGTAGACATGGATTTGTTGGAATGCGGTATGCACCCTGATCCAATCTGTGTCCCAGCTGCTGTGTTGTTGAAGCTCCCCCGAGAGATCAGCGTGCACATGTACGCATCGTGCGAAAAGACATCAGACCTAATAAGTTCAGCAAACAGCAAAACAAGATTGGCAAAGGCACTTTTGTTATCAGAAGTGGATCGCTCATCTAATTAATAAGAGTTAAAATAAAGTTGTGTAAGTCATAATACTATAAGTTATAGCATAAAATATAAATTAATAAGTATTTAAATAAAAAATAAGCAAAAAACCCTATTAATTACTATTAAGCTCAAAACTAAGCTTCTAGAACAGTGGTTACCAACTGGCAGCCCGCGGGCCACAGCCGGCCCGTGAAGCCTTTTTTTGTGGCTCGCAAACTAAAATATATTAGTTGTAATTTAATATCTTTAGCAGTCATTTTATATCTTAACAATTTGATATCTGTTGTACATTAATTGTTCAGTACATAGGTGCACATTAAAGTTATTATAGACAGAATTTTTTAATATGCAATTCAATATTTTTAAAAATCTAATATCTCTTATTTTAATTTGTAATTCGATACTTTTGTTTTGTACAACTTGATAAAAATCTGACAGTAATATTTAATGTTCCTTCAAACATAAAAGAGTCCTATATAAAATTTTGATGAAGTTGCGGCCTGCCATTTGACTGGTGTTTTTAATTGCGGCCCCCCGCCTCATGTGAGTTGGAAACCCCTGTTTTCATCAAGAAACGAGCTTTGTCATTCTTTTTTAAACCTTCTACTAGCTAAGACAAATTATAAAAAAAAACTTTGTGTTCAAAAAAGAAACGAATGAAATAGTACACAAATTAATTTCTACATTAATCAGGATATCAGTTTTTAATAAGAAATCATCAATACATGCTTTGTTAAAAGTGAGCCATACTTTTTTATTTTTGTTCTTCAGACATTTCAAATTTTTTTAAAAAGTTTCTCATAAGGAAATAATCAAATACACTCGAACTACAAAATAGCTGATCTGGAGGAAAGAGTGCTGAATTGTATGCAAAGAGTGTACAGACAAAGTGTGCTATTTCATACACTTATAAGGAAAAAAGTTTGAGAAAATACTCTGAGATTAGCCACATAAGCCCGAGACTCAGGCCAAAAGCCTAAGAATTAGCAAAGCCTGGAGATGCAAATTAAATAGATGTTTGTAAAAGTTTCCCTTGGGTATGTATTTTGGGTTGTAATTTTTACAAGCCCTGAAGGACTAAAAATTTTCTGATTTTTCAAACCCTAATGTGCACCCTTTTCCTGCAGTAGAGGTATGGGTCCCCTTATTCCAGGCAAAATGAAATCACAAACTCATTCAACAATTAGTAATAATACAAAAAAAGTGATCTTTGAAATGCTTGGATCTAGAAAAAAACTTATTTTAATAAAATATACAATGCCCTGAGCATAAATACTGTACATCACACAAAAGTAACTTTTAAACATACAGAAGAATTTCAATTGGAAAGCATTTTGAAAGCTAGTGAAATATAATGAATAACTTATACATTAAAATTACCCTTTTCAAGACTTAGTTTTAAATTTGTGAAGAAAAAAAAATTTGTACTCTGAAACTTCAATAAAACTAAATAAAGCTAATCACAAAACTACTGTTAAAGGCGTCAAATTTTTAAAACCATCAATTAACCTTTCGACTCGAATGCGATATATACGTCTCAACTTCATTCCATATTGGATAAACAGATCCCAATTTGGCATGGTTTTTTATATTTTTAGGGTTCTTTAAGTATTAAGGGAATTAAAATATGACTAAAGGAATTTAGAAACTCTCATATTCAAATTAGCGGACTTGTGTGTGCATGTAGAGTCCGCAAAAAAAAACCGAATCACCCTGAATAACTTTCGTTCTAATGATCGGATTTTCATGAACTAAGTGTCAATCTTAATGGTTCCAGGGGGTGACCTCAAATATGCTAATTATTAATTAAGTTACGCAATCAGACACAAAAACGTACTTTCTCTGAATAAACATATTTTCTTTTTACATATTTGGAATCCTGACACTTAAAATAGGGGAGGGGGTAGACAAAATTTCGAAAAAATTGGGTCGTAAATTGGATTGTAATAAAGATTTATATATATGGCGAAAGTTTAAAAATATGCCAAATTACCTCCCCATAGAAGGGGAAATAACTGATAACAACCATAGAGAAACTGAATAAATGACAAGACGGGAAAACATTGTGCTTCTCGTTGCGAAGCAACCAAAAAAAATTTTAGAGTTGCTTTCTGGTTAAAGAAAACAGATTGATATTGTTTTTTTTTATTCTCCTTTGAAAAGGAAATTTAAATCAATTAATAAATTATTTCTGATTCTCCAAGATTTTAGAATCTTGATGCTGAATTTTCTATCTGACATTATTTATTTTTTTAAAGCTGTTTAAACGTCATTTGTATGATAGTTTAGAATTAAAACCAAATTTTCATAAGTAATTATTAAATTTCTGAAGAGTTGTAGGGTTAATTGCTTTTGCACCTCACTTCGAGTTTCATAGGAAAGGAAAAGAAATGATTAAGCAAAGGTGGACCTGAAAAAAGATAGCTATTCTGATGCATAATCACAAGATTTTATAAAATTCACCATATTTATTTTCGATAAAAAAGAATACTGAAAGATATAATCTTTTCATTAGCTCACACGATTATATCCGCAAAAAAGAGTGCTTTCTAATATTGTATCAATATAGCCAAAGCAAAATATATCAATACAATACGAGAAGCACTCAAAAATTTTTTACAAAAAAATTACAACAAATAAAATAGAATAAGTAAAAATATCACGTAAAAACAGAAAATTAAATATAAAGGAAAAACAGAATGAAACATAATCTATAAAGCGAGTAGCGAATTCAAATGAACTTACATGAACAGGAAATTTTTCAGGAATGATTTAAAATATTTTCGAAGCAAGATTGCCAGATTACAAAATATGAAACCAAAAGCGAAAATTGAGGATAATGCGTAAATAGAGGGGTTTTGTATTCAAGTGCGTTCGTACTCTGCAGTACTGAAGTGCGTTTGATGTGTTAGTAACCAAAGATGAGCCCGAAAATGGATGAGCGCAAGGTAATATTACACTGGATAATTTAAAGAAGCTGACAATTAATAATTTTAGAAAATTAATATTTATTTAAGAAAAAAAATATATAAAATACAAAAGAGAAAGAAACATGAATTGCCTGTTTCGCACATAATTTTAGCCACAGATTTGCTCGAAATGGATTTGCATGTGAAAAAATTATATAAATTAACCAAGAAATTTTCAGCTGGTTTGTAACAGTGTCTTTTTACAAAAACTCATCAATTCTATCATCGAATTTTAAATTGCGGGGGGGGGGGGTATATAGAGGATGTACTAACTCCTAAATTGTGCTAAATTATTTTTTTATGATGCTCCGAAGTATTGTTAGAGGTGCGCTCTTTGAAAAATCTTTACAAATCTTCATTTCTTTAACTATGTTCATGTATGTTAATTGTAAAAAATATATAATATGTCAATAATTTGTCCAAAAAAAATATTGCACCGTATAGAGTTTTAGTAGTAAGGTTAGAGAATTCAAAAAAAAAAGTTAAAAGGTAATAATTTATAATGGTTCAGTTTTCGGCTGCTTACTAGGGTCATGGTTTTTGATTCCTCAAAGGAAAACTGATGGATAATGTGAAAACTATTTAAATAAACATTTAAACAATGCTTTGCCACACTTGTAAAATAACAAGCAATTTTCAGAATTAGAATTTTTAAGGAAGTTAGCTACCTACTAATATAAACTACTGGTAAACTACTCTTGAAACTACTGATCATGCATAAAATATCCTACTACCCTACACAGGAGCTCAAGAATTTGCACTTCATAAGATATGCGAATGATACTAAGTAAACTTGATTTGCAGTAAAAAGAATGGATACTATTTACACACTCATTTCCTTAGTTTATTAAAATATAATTTAAAAAATTAAAGGAAAGGAAAATTTAGGTTTATAATACCTCTAATTAAACAAAAGTAACAATTGTTACAGTTAGTAACTCTGACATTCTTCTCATGTGATAACTTCTTTTGCCGACCATTTTGTCCTTTTTTATTATTAGCTAAAGTCAGCTTACTCATTTTTGTAATTTTTGCATTTTATATTGAAATTTTAAAGACGAATTACATGCATGAAATGACCCCTAGTCCAAAGAATCTAAGTTAAATAGTTGTAAGGACGATTATTACGAAAATAATTAACTACTCCGGTTCAATGAAACAATTATAAATGAATCATTAATATTCTTGTTTTTTATTATGAAATATTAGGAGAAATTTGTATTCATAATTTCTTCAAAACGTGTGTTAAAACTATTATTATAAGTTAATTAAGTAGAAAAAAGTCAAATGGAGGAAAAGAACAATTTTTGAGATGATGATTCTAAAAATAGCACGTTTTTCGAATATTTTTATAATTTTTTTATTTTAGTAGTTGTTTAACAAAACAAGGCATATCGAACATTTTCTTGATATAGCAATATTTTTTTAAACTGTGCAAAAGTTGAGAAATCATATACACAACTTTTTAAGCAAATATTTTCCACTTTTATAAACAAAAGGGTAACTTTCTTTAGGTTAGCGCACAAGAATAACTTTGAATGTCGAAATAAAATTGTATGTCCATAGTTTTTTGTTCATTTAAAAAACAAAACAATCTGTTGTATTTTTCCGCTGCGCACACATACGCATTTACTTTTCTTTACTCGAATAAATAAGAAACAATAAAAAAAAGAAAATTAATAATTTATCTTCATTTTTCGAAAACAATAGTATTCTTAGTAAACAGTCAGCTGTTCTGCATCGAATGATATTGTGTGTGATCAGTAGAATATTTTTAATTCCTTAACAAGATTTAATTCTCAGATAGCTGACAATAATTCTAAGTTTTCTTTCAATAAGAACTTAGCAATAATTTAAAAAGTAATTTTATTTTAAAGCAAAACATAAATTAAAGTACTAAAACGATTGATTAGTATATTATTGTAAAATAATATACATGGTTGCATAAAAAATAAGATTTTGTGTTAAAATTTAATTAAAAGTTAGAAAAATAATTCTGCAAAACAAGCGCAGACAGATAATTTACAAATTTATTTTAAGATTAAAGCGATATATAAGATGTAAAAAAGTTTTAAGATCATTAAAAATGCTGACTACATATTTTTATTGATATTTATAAAATATATATTCAAGAAATTGATAAATATATTATTCCAAATCAAGGATATGTATGTATATTATAGAAATTGTATCAGTTATTGATAAACAAAATAAAATAAATAAATAATAATCACATTAAATAAGCATAATCTGGTGTATAATCATATTCTATCAGAAGCACGCTTTTATAAAACTAGACATCCGCTCAAAAAAGTGTTTTTTATTCAAAATGTTTTATTCAAATTTCTTTACTTAATTTCGAATAAATTATTAAAGAACTAAAAAAGAAACATCTATTTTACAGTTAGAAAGAAATAAAAAGATTAGTAAACGATTATTAGCAAAAAGATATAAATGAAATTTTACGCTACGCGCGCGAAGTCAAATTCCTCGAAGTCAAATTTCTTCCAATTAAGTTTTGTTCCTCGCAAGTTTATCACATTTTAATATTAATCGCCCCATTTAATTATTTCTTTATTGTCGCCAAATTATTTTTTTAAAAATAATTAATTTTAATTTTTCTCAGCTTCTAATTAATAAAACAGTTGAAACTTTAGATTTTTCAATTGAAAAATATGTAGATTAATATGGTATAAAAAAATTCATACCTTATAATTCAAAATTTTTTCATCCTCAATTTAATTAAATAAAAATAATTAATAATTATTAAAAATTATTTTTTTCATGAAATTATCTTTGGGTAAATGAGTTTTATGAGTGAGTGCAATTTTCATTGAATTGCTTTATTAGTTTTAGAAATATGACAAAAAACGTAGAAAGTTAAATTAACATTGAGGGGTACGAACTTTGGATCACTCTCCTGACCAAACTATGGGGACCATATTTCCGAGACTGGGGCTACCCCCTATATTTTGAAGGTTAAGAATCCAAATATGTAAAAAAAAATATATGTTTATTCAGAGAAAGTACGTTTTTGTGCCTGATTTCGTAACTTAATTATTAGTTAGCACTAATTAATTAGCATATTTGAGGTCACCCCCAGNTTTTTTTTTTTTTTTTTTTTTTTTTTTTTTTTTTTTTTTTTTTTTTTTTTTTTTTTTTTTTTTTTTTTTTTTTTTTTGCACTGTACACCAGTCAATCTCGTTTTAATTTACCTATTTTCTGAGCTTTGAGGTAAGTCCAACTATATTTTTGCCATATTTTGTATAAAATAGTCATGTTTGTTCTTATTAAGTAATAATTGTACCTATTTAGTATAAGATTTAAGAAATTTTGACACATTTTGTTTTGTAGGATATATAGTCCCAATTGTATTTACTATTGGGACAATATGTCTCAATCGCACTAATCAGTGGGACAATACATCCCATTAGTGATAAAAATATTAGAAGACAAAATTTTAGTCATTGTTTTGATTATTTTATAATTGCAACTTCTGGTTTCTATAAGTTCTGGTAAAGAATAAATAATTCATTGCATTTATATCATTTTTATTATTAATTCCCATGCAATATATAGATATTTTTTTACAAAATTCAAGACGATTGGGACATAATGCCCCAGGAGATTTCCAGAATAACGGGGGAAATGGAAAACTATAAACTCACAGTATACTTATTTTAATATGTCAGCATTTATATAAACTGCTTTTTATATTCTCAAATATTAATGCTAAAAAAGTCTGGTCGAAAGGGTTAATAAAACATTTTGTCAAGAAAAATTGTAACTTAGTGGATAAAAAACCAACATTATAAATAATAGATAAAATTAAGTTGAGATTGCAGGAGAAAATCCAGCAGGAAAAAAAGGTAACTTGCATGATGGAAGAAACTTAAAAGGGAATATGAGCTGCCTTACCAATTACAGGAGCTTGAGTGTCCAAAAAATTCACAAGCAAATTCTGATAGATGGGTAACCCAAGTGGTGATACATTCGTGGAATCTTGAGAATCTTTCTCATCAGCAGCATCTGTCTCATTGAATCTCTAGAAAAGAACATTAATTTATCAATACTTTTTAACAATTTTAATATTAAAGCTTTTAAGACTTGCTTGGTAACTTTAAAGTAGGGTTTCAATAACCTTTTGAACTCAACACGCAGGGCAATATGCCTGTAAACTTTTTTCTACAAATGAAACGTAAAAATTTTGTAATTCAGTAGATGCCTTAAATTTTGATTTAAAAATTCTATAAAATGATAATTTATTGTTGTTTGGATCAAATGAAAAAAAATCAATAATTGTGAAATTACAAAACTCCTCACTACAAGATTAGAGATTACATTTGCTGAAGGAAAAAAAAACCTGAACTCAAGGCAATAAAAATTTGATAATGTAAAATTACGCTTCTTTTTCATTAAAGTACAGAATTCTCAAAAAGTGTGTGTCGGTCTATATTTCCATAAGCGCAAACCATATATAGTTAAGTTCCTAGTTTAAACTATCGATTTTGTAGATTTTACGAGCATCAATTAAAATAAAAAGATGTTGGATCAAAAATCCAAATATTTTGATACTTTAAACAGATTTCTTTTTAAACTACGCATATGTATTAATAGAAAATAAGATGCTCCAAAAAAAAAAAAAATAGGAATATCAGGAGGAAAAACTAAAAATCAGGACAGATAAGATCAAAAGTGAGGAAATCAAAAAGGAGAAAAAGAGGATAAATACAAACTCTGCATTATACATTGTCATAATTGTCATTGTTTTCATAATTGATACGTTTAAACTAAATCATTCATAAAAAATTTAGCTTATACTGCTATTATTGAATACATGTTTTAAAAAATATGTCAAACAGTGGTATTCCCTTTTAAAAATTTGAAGAAAAAAAAACTGTTACATAGGTACTAGCCCAGAAAATTTAAAATATCAGTTAGTAGTCAGTGTTCGGTGAACTCTAATACCTTAGCCACTCTTTACGCAAACCTAAGAAGTCGATGGCCCATACCGATCGGTCACTCACATTTAATAGCTGCATTTTATCGCTTGGATTAAATAATTATATCCCTTAAAAAATTTCACATTGAAATTAATCTACGAGAATATAAAATAAAATAAACAGTAAAAATATAAATAAAAGACAAAATTTAGTAGAATATCTGACTTGACTTCAACGTGCAGAAAAATTCAATGCGTAATAAAACAATAGGAAAAAGTGACCAGTTGCTTAAATTAATTTAAGTTGCCTTTTTATAAATTTTTTTTTTACTTCCAAGGTGGCGCATGTTTATTTTCAAATCTAACAGATATAAAAAAAGACAATAAAATTTATCTTTAAAACTTATAAATGAATAGAATAAAAGAGAATTATATAATAAATCAATTAATAATGAAGTACCTCAGTTGTTAAATCAGCTTGTCTTTTCTCTAAAAGTTTGGCGACAGCAAGCGCCCTGTGTTCTCCAGAGCGTTTTGTTGTGACTGCCCATTCACAGAGCAAACGTACAACTGCCTCGTCCTGTACAAGCATTTCATTCCAGTTGCCGTAGCATTTTTCTTTATTGACAGGAGTGGGGAAAACCTTGGGATATAATGTATCCAGCGTGTTGTTATTATCAACCCTATCAAAATTATGTCGGTCTAGAGCATCAAGTGCATTAAGAACTTGTTGTATAGTAGAACCTATAAGAAATAAAAAAATTCGTGACATTTAATATTTAACCAAAGCTTTACTATTGTAGACTATTTTTCTTTAAAATGTTGCACAGTACTCATAGGATTTGAAATTATAACTAGTCATAGGTACTTTATTTACTACACACTAGAGCTGCACAATGGGTTATTGGTTATGGTCTGCAGAACATCGCTGAGGATGATCCGAAGACATGCCATCACAATTTTTGCGAGACCACTGCCTCAATTGAGACACAAATCTGAAGAGGAAGGAAATTTTAACCAGATTTCTGTATCCATGATACTGCACAGAAAGCAACCACGGGAGTTTTGAAACCACAGATTGTACCAGCACAAATAACACATGTACTCGGTGGATCTTAGTGTAGTTCCAGATCAAAGTCCAGACCCTCTGTATAGCAGTCCAATTCTTTAACCACTGGGCTATTACGGCCTTTTAACAAGTCATAACTTCCTTCACTTTACAAATATTTCATGCGAGGCTCGACATCAGACATGCGATGTTTAAAGACAAACCAAACATACTAAAATTCCAAGAATAGAGCTTTAAATGTGCTAATTAGTTGGAGCCATCTATAAATTAAATTAGATTACAGTAAAAGAATGTGCAAAAATCAACGATTCTTGAGTACAGAAAATATTGGTTTTCCATGTTACAGAATTTTTCAAAAAAAAAAATTGCCTGAATAATAAAAACAAAGGTTTAGTTAGAATCTCAACACTAATAAAAAAATAATGATTGATGGCAATAAGATCATAAAAATAATCACTGATTAAAATAATAATAAAAATAAATAAATATGAAAAGTGGAAAATAAAGAACAATAAAAAATAGCTTTCAAATTTTAACTCTCATTGTTTTAATTATTTAACACCACAAATTTTTTACATTTAAATATTTCCTAGAAAAAATGACACTGCATAACAACTTCAAAAAAATCTACTCACGCAACAAGAAAAAGACCAGCTGGTATTAAAGATGAAATTTAGCAATGTTCTAATCAGAACTTATAAAAAACAAAAACTTTAAAGAATTTTTTTATAAACTTCTTAAAATTTTAGCTTTCTAGTTAACTGACGTCAAAATAGTTGATTTTTTTTCCCTGAACAACTAATTGAACAGGTGATTTAAACTTGAAATAATTCTATAAAGATTAAAAAGCCAACCCATTCAATAGCAATTGCACTTAAATACACTTCTCTTTTTAGATATAAAATTAGTCATCATTTGTTTCTAAAAATTGTTCACATATACTATGTTCCTACTTTAGATTAAATAAATGTTGCTCAAAACAGCAAGCATAAAAATTAAGCTACAATGTCACCCCAGTAGCATCTGAAAGTAGAGGGCCGCACAACATGATTAAGAAAATTAGCAAGGCTAGTGAATTCAGAGTAACATATATATGTATAAATACTTAAAATCAAAGAATAAAGAATTAAGATAAAAAAATTTATATATATTCTCTTTAATGAGTTCAATTTAATAGTTAGTTTTTTTGTTTATAATGATTCAAAAATAAAATATCAAAATTAAAGTATGTTCACTCTGAAAACACTCAATCAGACCTAAAAACTTAATCAGATATTTATTTTGAATATGAGATCCACATAAGTAAAACATGTGTGGATAAATAAAGCTAAAACTTCATAAGTAATTTTCTACTATCAAAATCGAAATGAAATATAATTTAAAAATCTTATTTCATTCATGTCCTTACAAGCATCTATTTTAAATTGCAATGGCTTTCAAGGCAATGAAACGAGCTTTAAAGCAGATTGCTTTTGAATTAATTTTGCTTTAATTAAAACTTCATTGCACACAATCAGTCTGTCATCCATAAATGAAACCAAAATTGAAAAAAGTCTTTTTTGTACAGTCAAACCTCGATCCATTATTCCTGCCAAAGCTATTGGTTTTAGCAACACTGAGCAAACTAAAAACTATTAGCTAAATTTTTTGATTTTCTGCAACGAAACAGAAATTTGGAAAGAAAATGTGATATAAATTACAAACATAAATGTAAAGCATTACAAATATATGAAGAAAAAAAAATACTAAAGAATACAATTACAACTATAACCAAATTATATTATCCAAATATAAATATTTAAAAAAAATATTAAATGTCAATAATTACTCAAAAATTCCATCTTAAAATTTTTTTAATAAACTTCAATTAGGAGGCCTATAATTTTAGCAGCCTTGTGTGACCACCCTTTTAACTAGATCCTAAGCACCGACTTGTTCCTTTTTAGCACAGATATTAGTGTGCACGTATTTGCTTTATTACGACAAGAATCACATGACGCTGTGACTTAATGGAGAATAAAAATAAAAAGCAGAATAAACTTATGTTAAATGCAGGTTTATAACTTAGTACAAAATAAACAGACCAAGTGCAGTTTGTTGCCATTTATCACAAGACCATCTCACTTCAGCAGCACGCCCTCTTTGCCTTATCTGTTCTTCAGCTTGACGCAATTCTGCTCGCACCTAAAATTTTGTGGCACACTTGAGATACAACAGCAAGTCATCGCACACACATAAACATTTTACAGTACACTCTCGGTGTTTCAAAAACCTTGTTATGTCTACAAAAATATTTTTCCCCTTGGCATTACACCTAATGTTAATTTGAATTCCTATGTCGAAGGCTTTCTTCTCAAAACCTTGCTATGTCAAAAAAAAATTTCGAAATAGAAATTAAATTTTTTCACAAAAATCGCAACGTGAGTTTATTGTAAGCCAATTCTTTTTTATTTAATGCAGAATTATTTTTGTCTTACTTTTAAAAATAAAATTATAATTTTTGCATTTAGACTTATAGTCAACTATTATTACATATATATATTTAATAATAGCTATTCTTATGCTTCACGACTCTACTTTTCAGAGTAATATTTTAGATTATGTTTTTCTATATGAATATAACTTGAACTTGTTATCTCGAAAACTCGAAATTTTTTTAGTGTCCCTTCAACTTTGAGATATCGCGAGTATACTGTAGCTGGTAAAAATGAATTCCAGAAATCAGCCAATGCCAATATAAAGATATTTAATAGAATAATATTTTTCCCATTTTAGAATGCTGATTTTCTTCTCATTCTTCATAAGAAAAGAAAATTCAGAAGTTTTTCAAATCAATTTTACTGTTTTTAGAGTTGGGAAGAAGAAAAAAAATTTTAAAGCCAAAAAACTAAGAGTTAAGACAAAAGGTTAAATAAAATTATGAGACCCAAATTAAAAGTAAGTAAACCTCTAAAAAGCATTCCACAGAAATATTTTTTAACCATTGATTAAATTTTTTGAATAAAGAATTTTTTAACCAGACATTTTTGTTGTACAGTCTGTCTTACCTAAATAACTCATCAAAATATTTTACAAGATTTCAATTGGATTTATATGATATCACACTATTTTGATTTTCCAGTACAACTATTTTTGAATTATGACAATCATGAATTTGACCAGTCCAACAACTGCATGTAAGGAACGAATCGTTTTGAATTCTTCATTGCTTCAATGGGAACTAATTAAGTTTTCAGTGTCAATTACAAAAAGAAAAAATTCAATCAGATGATGTTTAAAAGTTTGTTCAGCATGTTCATGTCCAAAAGCTCAAACTTGTTTCAGTTAATTTGAAAGTTAAAGTAAATATATAATAATTCCAGCCCAACTCAGTCTCATGGAAACTCGTAATGTTTGAATTTCTATTGTATATAAAAAAAAAGGACACATCTTTAATAAGCATTAATAAGCATAGCAAATGCAATGAAGGCATAAACGTAACTAGTTACCTGGGCATTAAAAGGCCTCTGGGGCATTGGAAGATTGGAAGGAGCAGATGGCAGTAAATCTAAAGGAGAACCATTCATCATGGAAGAACTTTTTCCATCCCCTAAATTGTTCCACACCAGAGCACTCTGGCATTCTAATGTAATTATCTATAAATGGAAATTAATTAAAGAGATCCTAGATAATTGAGAAATTTTTAAAATGCAAGAATAAGAAACTTAATTTATAAATCAAATACAGTGGAAAGTCCACTATCTCGAATCATCAGGACTTCTACAAGTCTGGAAAATATATTTTTCAGGATAATTGGTCTTTAAGGTAAACAAACATCATAACATATATTATTCAATAAAAAAATACATTGATGATTAACATCAATTTCATATGTTTTCTAAATATTTCAAAAGTAAATAAAAGTTAACAGAGGAAAATTTGAACTTTCTCTTTTATGAAGTCTTTTTTTCTTCATGTGATGTGAAATATTAGCTGGGCGGATAACCAGATAAAAATAACATTAAAAAAAAGCCTAATATTCGAAAAATAGATTATTCCATTTAATAAAAAATAATATAAAACAAGGAACAGAATTAAGAAAATTTTGTTAATTAAAACATTTAAAATTTAAACGAAAACTAAGCTCATATGCTGGTGTTCTTTTCAAACACTGCTAATGTTCAGTTTTACTAATTTTCATAATTCATTCTCCTCACCTAAGTTTTTTTTTCTTTTTCTTTAACCACAAACCACCTTTCAATGACTCTTTTAGTGCACTTATTGAAGCGTAATAAATATTTAGGGATTGGAAAAACATTAAAAAAAGAGAGAAAAGCATTTTCTTACCTTTTTTAAGAAGGAAAAGATTTATTTATTTCTATTGTAAAAAGTGTCCAGAAAATAGAAGTTTCTGATATTTGAGGTAGTCGGTATTTACAGAAGTCGGAGAAAAAATTTTTTAAAAAACTAAATTATTTGTATAAAAAATTTATAATTGTAATTCAAATTAATTTTGATACTGTAAATGATAAAACTTCATAGAAATTACACCAAAAATTTCTAAAGGCAGAAGTACCAAAGAGAGATAAAAGATTTAAAGCCCATCGCCTTTAAATTTTTTTTTTAAACAAAATATGTTTAAGACAAGTAGTTCAAGGAGTCATTAAAAATTTAAGAAGTAAGTAGTTTATATAGTATGGTAAAAAAATAATTTTTCTACAGGAAAAAATTAAATTTTTGCTAAAATTAGACATGTGTTGTAAATATTAAAATAATCTCTCTATTTTACAGCCAGAGAAAACAATCAAAGGTCCATTTTTTTTTACTTTCTAACTGTACATAATTTACTGTACTTTGTCTTTTAATTTTTTTTTAAATTACTTAAAAAAATCGGAATTTATTGTAGAGCTCAAAAACTTGGTTATTTTTTCTAGCAGTCCTTTTCCAAAAAAGGTTAACTAGTGTAACATATCACCTAGCTATATACTTTGGATAATAATAGTAAAAATGTTTCAACTCATTAGCTATAAATCTCAGAAATATAAAATACCTGACAGGTAATCAAACCAATCAAAGACTGATTCAGAAATTCTGAAGATGGTGTAATTTTATTTTTCAAAAAAGTGGCCTCATTAGCAGGTAAAAAAAGCTGTTAATAAGAAACTAGAAAGTGTAAAATCATTGATACTTTACTTCCATTACGATACACTTTTACACCAACTAATGCTCTGAATTCAGAGCTTGTAAATTTCATTGCCTGATTGGAATATTGTAAATTTTCTAACTGGGTATGCATCTTACCCTTCTTTCTAATTTTTCTATGATTAAAGTTTAAAGTATCATTTTCAGATAATTATATGATATAAAAACAGCATTTTTATATATTGCTTAGCATCTGTTTCAAATCTTTAGTGAAATTTAGCAATATCAGAGCAGGTTATTTTCTTTATGTGTTAAGTTGGTTTACAATTTCTGAAACCTGGATATTCATATTACTTTTAGCTGTTCTGCCTTTTTTAGAACTAGATTATGCAGTTTCAAATGAACATTTGTTTTTCACAAAAGGAAATAGTTATGTTGAAATAAATGCACTTTTAGATAATACTAATGATGATAATACTTCTCTGGATACTATGGATACTTTGGATAATAATAATAATGCTCTGCTCTAACTACGCCGATGCTTATTTGTGCTTAATACTTCTTTGTTAATAATGCTGAAAACTTCAGATTTATACTTAAGAGTTGATGATATGATGTTGTTTAAAATTCTAGTTTCTTATCACCTTTGTGAAAAGCCCTACTCATAACTTAAGTAGGTGTATAAAAAGAGCAATAAATTATGAAGTAAATAAGAACAGCTTACTTGAATGATTGCACACAAATAAAATAGGACACTTCGGTGGTGTGAACAACTTAGGCATTCCACAATACTAGCAGTTATTGGACTAAAATTGGACTGAGGATTTGGCACAGATATGGACTGGCTGAAAACAAAAACATTAACTCTAATAGCAGAAGCTACAAATAAAAACATCATTTGTAGATCACAAATGAGAAATGACAGATAATACAATGCGTTGTACAGTGCATACAATACATATGGAGAAATTTTTAAAAAGGATTAGATTTAGTTGTATGCAAGAACACATAAAAGCAAGAATGAACATTAAGTAAAACCAGGAAGCAGGGACACTGCCATTCACTTCCACTCACTTCATTAAAGACATTCACTTCAGCAGATTATCATAGCACTAGCAGTTCCCCTTTTATATCCAATGACTGAATTTTTACAGTCACAGTTTCCCTCTAAGTTCGAATTTCAGATAAATTTAAATCTACAAAGACTGTGCCTTAGACTGGCGCAATAAAAGCTGCTAATCTGGAAGTAAACAAAAACCTTTGGTTTCCAAACTAAACATTTATATTATTTTTCACAAAAAAATGTCTTTTAGATGCCTACTACACCCCCCTGACATGTTCAGCAAGTCTTTGTCACACTATGAACGTCCTTTGGAAAGGTGCTGTGTTTAAGAATGTATGCACTGTTCTTTAACAACTGCTTCCATTTTTACCATCGAATCGGTTGTCTCAAAATTTCATATCCAGGTACTGAAGGAACAGTAATCATCAAGATAAATCTTGAAATGTCTGTGAAATTCATTCACGAGCGATTGTTCTTCCATTACAATTGTTGCAATATTTGAAGCGGTCAATGTCAAAAGGGAATATGTAGCATCTTTCCGAAAATAAGTTTTTCGTTGGTTTTGGAATCTGTATAGATAAACGTAATATTTAAAGTTGGAACAGGACATGTATCGTGGGTACATCTCAAGTGACTTCACCCAGTAGTTTGTGTTCATTTTTGAATAGGGATATGTGTAGCACAAGCCCCGTTTCTACAATGACTCAGTGTATCATGGAGAATCGATAACAATAATTGCACAATAATCAATTACAATAATAATTACGGTAATCAGCGCTAGTATGAGACTTATCAATATTATGTTTTCGTAATTCTGACAAAGTGAGGTCTATTCACTTTGATATAATTATTTAACACTTAACTACAAGTGCTTCATATTTTTAACACAAGTACAAGCAAATTTTATATGCCACCAAAAAATAAATAGATGCAGCTCAGCAGTTTCCCAGCAGTAACAAAAACATATCAATGCCACCAAAACAATAAAACTGATAGAACATGTCAAGGACAAGTGACTTTTCATACAGCCAGCATGATTTTTCATACGGGCATGATGTACCTGGAAAAGTGGTTGTCAGGAAGTAAATAAACAGTTTGGTATCCCACAGTAATCCTATACATCAGTTCCCAACTCCTAAAGCTTATCTAGCTGGACTCATCATCAGCATTGGCACGACAGCCCTTTATGAGCCTGGGCCTTCCTCAGAAGCTTTTCCCATTCTGCCTTCCTCCTATCAATTGATTTTCAGTTCTTTACTTTTAGGATGGCAAAATCCTAATCTACACAGTCTTTCCATCTCTTTTTGGGCCTTCCTCTTGGCCTTTTATTGGTTGGGGTTGCATTAAAGATTCCTAATGCTGTTCGTTCTGGGCTCATTCTCACTACATGCCCAGCCCATCTCATTCTACTTAGTTTAATAGATTTAATGATATCATCACTATTAAAGATTTTATATATTTCAAAATTATATCTTTTTCTCTAGTTGTTGTTATCAAGGATAGCACCAAAAATGGTTCGTAGCTGGACCCATTAACAGCAAAAAATTGGATGACCTGAGATCTTCGTTATGACTTCTATTCAATATTGCAGAGAGAGCCAAAGACTCAAACAGAAGCTAACACAGTCACACAAAATCTCAATGAAGACAGCCATAGAGGGAATGAGACTGAATGAACAATTTACATTATCGACAGATAACACGTACTTACGATTTGTCATCAACTTTTACAATGTGTCAAATTATTTGCTTATCCATTTCTTGAATTCAAATACCAAGTAATTTTCAAGAGTGCCAAAAGAAGAGAATCCAACAATTTGGAAGCAATTAAAACAATATTTCCACAATTGACACAGTTTTTATGGTTCTTCTAATGGTATTTATAAAATGCCATTAGAAAAAAAAAAACATGTAATCCTCCCATCCACTGCTCCCTTATAACTAAAAATACTTTAGAAGTTTATTATGGTAACATCGTTCATCTCCTTCAGCTGAACTAAAACAAGTGTTGCCTCCATATAATCACTAACACACTTTCTAAAGTTCTGTTCAAAAATAGGTATGTTCATTCAGAAAAAGTACCTTTTTGTGTCTTATTTGAAAACTTGTAACATCGTCCGCACTAATTAAGTAGCGTATCAATCAACACAATAAGATAGGGTGAAGAAAAAGAAAAAAAGGTTTTTTATACTTGAAAAACACTACCTCCCAAAAGTTGTATATGGACTAGTGTATCACTAATGGGCACCCTATGCAAACAATTTCATCTTATTTATTTTAGGTGTATCAAACTTATCAAGATAATTGCTTTTCACCTATAAAATTAATAGTTTCATCTGCTTTAGTAACTTATCTTTTTTTTTTAATTAGCAAACAACAGAAAGACAATATTTAACAAATCAGAAATATTCTAATTTTGCTGTTTTTATAGCAAAATTTGAATAATCTTTTTATTATAGTCAAGCAAAGAATTTAAAACTTATTTAATTTAAGATTCTGGATAACTTAATTTTTTTCTACGCAATAAATAGAAAAAAATGCAACAGTATTCTTAAATCAAGTTGTTACATTTTAAGAAGTATCTCATTTTTATGTACACATTCTATTCGAGAGTATGTAAATGATTCAAATTTTTAGATGTTTTATATTTTTTCTCTGATCCATAAAAGACATGAAACTCATACCTAGATGTTGAATTTACAATTGGACTAGGACATCGTGAAGCATCTGAAGTATCACATAAAAGAACACTCAGTTTCTTAGCACAGTTATAGGCAAGACGTCTGGAGAGCAACTGGGAGTTAACAAACTCATCTGCATACTGAAATTAATTAAAAATTGATTAAAAAACTTTAAAACACAACTTTTGAAGGAATAAATAAAGGAATGAATGCAAAATAAATAAAAACTGTGAACAAATTACACTCGGTACCAAAAAAATATGAGAACAATAATAATCAATAAATTTTATTTTTAATTATTTAATCAAAAATTACATTTAAAAATATTTTAGAAGTAAATATGAGCCTTTTGCTAGTTATATGTACCTGCCGCAAGAGCATTTACAATTAATATAATATGTTATTAAGAAGGGTTTATTTGTAAAACAATGATTCTACTACAACAAATTCTATTTAAAATCTTGTGCTTTTCACTTTGTATAGTCCATGTAACAAAATAAGATAATGCTATAAACCAGGGTTAGCATTTTATCTGAAAGAAATCTATTTCTTCCATGACCATAGAAAGAACAAAGAAAGAACCAGAATTTTTTTAAAAATTTTCTATTTCTAGCAGTAGCACTAGAACGTACATACATTGACTAGTGTGTGACAAGAACACACAGCACAAATTCACGAAGTTAAGCAAAACAGAATGAAGAATCAGAATAAAAATATAAAACATGCCATGAGTCAATACAAGTCAACCAGTCCAGAGATCCTTAAGTTTTTTTTCTTGCCTGTCAGTATTTATTACAGAAATGTCAAAATACACCAGGGCATTCTTTATCTTTATGCCAGTATCTCTCCTGCTTTATACAAAAGTAGGGGATAAGAAGAAGTCAAATCTAAATAAATGTCCTGCAAGGCAATCTTTCAAGGTGTCTAACCGAAAACCTGCAACAGCATGTTGTATAAGAGCAGATGGAACCTTTTTTTTTAAAAAAAAGCCCCTCCAATGTTGAGTTTACGGCTACCAATATTCAATTCTGTAGCCCTGTCATTTTGAACCTTATCCAGAAGACAGGGAACTACTGGATCAAGCATTTGGAGAAATTTGCCTTGTTGGAGGACTTTTTGATTGAACTAACTTGCATTTGTGTTACATGGAGAGGAAAACCTCCAATAGTTAGCCTGATGGCAAGGGGACTCTATCCCATGATATGTTTACCACTGAGGATATTTTCATGTCAGCACTGTGGTCAGTGCGAGCCAGGTGCAGAATTCAAATTCTAGCCTTTATTGGGACTCAAACTAGAGTCACCTTATTGGGAGGCGAGTGCTCTATCCCCTGAACCACCACGGCTATCAACTGGAACATTTAAAAGAGATTTCTGCTAATACTTATCCTTCATTGGTTTGTTTGCCTAGATAGAAAGTCTTCATGCATGTGTTCTTTTATTATTCACTCTATAGATGAATAAGAGATAGGGTCCCATGGAATCTGTAGAATTTTAGTCCCTTTATAGCCAAAATATTGGACATTTCATAACCAGATGTTCCACAATGAGCCAGGACCCATTGCAAAACACCTTATTTATACAGGTTTAGCAAAATATTTAAATTAGCGACACAATTCATTGTTCTTTGCTAGTCAAGCACACTAGGGAGAGATGATGGACTGAATCACAGGCTTTGAATGTGACAATAGGCATTATCAAAACTCTTACACCTAGAAATTAACAAAGAGATGAATATCAAAACCCTTCCACCTAGAGATCAGTTGTTGAGATTCCCCTTACTAAAAGTCTCCATTACATGGCACGGTAAGGGGACCATGGGATAAATATCAAAAAACCTGCAACTGAAAATCAGTTGTTGATATACCAACCTTATGGCCTCCATCCAATGGTATAGTAAATGGACCATGGGATGAATATCAAAATCTCCCACCTAAAAAATTAATTGTTGAGATGTCAACCTTGCGGTCTCCATCCAATGGTGTGGTAAATGGATCATGGCAGGAATTAAATGCAAAAAAGCACTAGTTACAGCATTTATTTTGTTTGAAAGGTGGAATTCATTCCTGTTTGGGATATTTTGTGCATACCAGAAGATAATGGACAAAATGAAAGAAACTAACTAATTACATTGTTTAGCAATAAGAATGGATGGGACAAGAACTAAGATTCTAAAACAAGAACAGACTTTCAAAACAGAATCAAGAGATATTATAAACAATGCATAAAAAAAAGTCATTAGACAAATTTTGGATAACTGATTCTTCTAAACATAAATAGTCTTAGGAGAAATGATAAGAAAACCATAAACATTACTTCATGTCACCTAAATTAGCATTGAAGTATGTTGTTTTCATTTGCTAAAATTAAACTAAGAAATGAATAAAAAGTATTTATTTGATTACAATGTAATGATTACTTCGTTAAGAATTATTTTATATTTTGATTGGGATACATTAAGGTGTAATTATCAAAAAAACATTGATCAAAACAGAACTGATATGGATTAAATAGTCTCGTGAGAATATTATTTCATAGCATGAAAATCATTTTATTTTGAGAAAATTTAAAATATACCATAAGATATCATTATTGTTTCCATCTAAGCAAATTTCACAAATTTACAAACAAATATGTGACATATCATTGGATATGGTAGGTGTGATGTAATATTTTTAATTGAATAGGTTATAGCTGAAGCAACTGATGCAAACAGCAAGCTGAATTTGTGGTTACAAAGGAAAACTGACAATTTTAACATTGTATTTAAAATTTCTTTTTATCAGGGATGAAAGTACCAGTTAGCAAAAAAAGCTGAATTCCACATAAACGCAATCAAACATTATTAAATTAATAAATGCATGGAGCTTAAAAAGCTTTGAAAAAAGCTGAATTCAGAGTAAAAGCTGAAAACTTTCATGCCTGTTTTATCTACCTTTAAAAAATCAACCATGAAAAATCAAAGAACAATAGTTATTTAACACAATATTATGTGCTCTAACTTCTACATCCAGGGTGTGTAGCCTAATTATTCAACAAAAAATAAGCACCTTTTAAGCACTTTTAAAGCACTTAAATAAAGTTTTTAAGCACTTTAAAAAAATCACAATTAAGTAGGATTGAAAAGTTTTTGACAATTGACGGTTTAACCTAGTCTAAACCGTCATGTCAAAAAAGAAAGAAAAATACCTTTCGGCACTGTTTTTTGACAATTGTCAAAATTTTTGAATCATGTAAATCGAATGGCATTTTCATACGCTACAGACTGACGATACACCGAAATAGATTGGGGTTGAATTAATTGAGAAAATGTTGAATAGAACAGTGTCTTTCTGCATAATTCGTAGCAAAAATCAACATGGTAAAGGACAAATATCATTTTGGAAAAGGGAAAATTAAGCACCTTTTAAAAACACCCAATGAAAAAAGCACCTTTAAGGGCTTTTAAAAAACGAAAATAAAAAAGCACCTTTAAGGGCTTTTAAAAAATGAAAATCAAAAATAAGCACCTTTAAGGGCTTTTAAAAAACCAAAATCAAAAATAAGCACCTTTAAGCACTTTTTAAAAACACTACGCACCCTGTACATCACTTTAAAAAACTATAGTCTAAAAATATTGAAAATGAGTACCTGCAAAACCAGAGGCAATATAACTTTTAAAAGGGGATCATCGGGACTTTTAGTTTTTTCTAACAAATCTAGTATCCAAGATAAGTAATCTTGTCTATCTAATAATCCTTCCTAAAAAAATGATCATAAAAAACAGCATTAGATTAAAATAACATATGAAACAATATCAGATTAAAAACAGAATTTCAAAACTTTTAGCGAGAGATTTACTCTCCAGGATGTATTAGCCTATCAAGTGATGGTGTTAAGGGGTTGTAAACCAACTGAAGACTCCTATTCAATATCATATGACTAACTTGAATATCTATGTTAAATAGGAAAATTACATTCATTTATCTGCTACTACATCTAGAATTTTGTACTTTTTATCGAACTTTTTCATATATTCTTTTTGAATAGAAAAAAATATCTTTTAAAGTTTAAATAAATGTCCTTGTAGATAGTTGTTGTAGATTATATAATTTTTTCTATATGATTGAAAATATTCTATAAACAATTTACGGTGTTAAACTTTATTATTAAGGTACCCTTCCCTTAAGTGGATAACTCTCGTAAACGGAAAATTTTTTCAGTTACCCGAGAGTGCTTGCTTAACCGAAGTTTCACTGTTCATCTATAATCCCAGGGGTGATCGTGAGCCCAACTCAAAAATCCTGAAAATTTCTTGAGTAAAATCATTAATGATGGATTTCAAAAAATTAATGTCTTTATAAATTTAAATCATTGATATTTAAATCAAAACATGAAATTTAAATCAAAACATGAAATTCTAAATAAATTATAAGCAGCATAATTTAAAGGAATAATTATGTGTAAGTTTACTTTTATCTCTAATCACATTTATTATTCTACCAGAAAAAATATTTACAAATGAAAGAGATGCCAAGTATAAATTCTAGTTCTAATATATTTATAAATAAAATATACAAGAATTTTTATACATAAATATGATAGATGATTTCTCCTAACTTCTGGACCTTGGATTTCGGGATCGCAGTGAGCGAAAAATCCGGAAATCCAGATTTTTTCCGGAGCACGATCATCTCTGATAATCCATATGGTAAAATCTTAGGAGCCTAATTGGTGAATATAATATGGCTAATGAGTGTAAAAATAACTAAAACTTAAAAAATTCGTTTTAAAAAAACCCAGCTGAAATATGATTGCAAAAATAGTTAATAATATTTAAACTGAATGCTACAAAATAATTTAAACTAATAATGAATACTGATTTCATGAAAATGAATTACCTCATACAAGTGCCGAGCTAACATAGTACAATACTGCCATTGCTTGTATGCAACGTCCAATGTAATCACCCCATTTAAAGTATTGTTTGCTAAATTAGGGTTAGCACTACCTAAAGCAGTCAAGGCATTAGAAGAACTGAGCGATGATGAAACAGTTGTATTTCCAGCAGTACTGTTGGTACCAGTACCTGATGTAGTATTGTAATGGTCTGCGACTTTCTGTAGTTGCTCTCTCAGAAATTTGCAGAGCGTCAGGGTCCATTCTAAAAGGATGAAAAAATTATTTAAAAATAAATCTTATCAGTGCATAGTTAAAAACTTTCTCTTCTGGAAAAATATTGAGAAAAAAAAGTTTTATTAGCATTAAAAGACTGCTGACATCATCCCCGATGAATTTGGCACAATAATTTAAATTTAGAAGTTGCTAAATGTCTGTTACAATGTTCCAAAAAAAAAATTTACTTTTCCAAAAATATTACAACAAATTAAAACTGGTTCCCTTTTAAGGTGACAAAAAACAGTTATTATCAATGAAAGCTAACTTTTATAATCTTAATTTTCAATTTAGATCAAACAATTTGTAATATAAAATAGTTTCTCCATATAAGTCATTTTTAAGCCAGTTGAATATAAAGCAACAATGCAAAAAATAGCTGTAAAAAAATTGCTCAGTGCGATTGATAAGACCAAACAAATATTTTATCATTTGCACTTATTATTTTAATGTAGCAAATTTTTATTACTAACAGATTAATCAAAAAAATGTGAAGCCTCGTTATTATAAAACCGATACACTAAATATTTGCAATGTAAATAAGCTGTTCTAACTTATCAAGTTGGGTTTCCCTATTAAAAAATATTAAAAATCAGGATCATAGATTAGTAAGAGCATACCATCCATAAGGGTTATTGTTAGGGCTGTAGGTTTGTCGCGGCGCAAATTTCCACAATGATTTCCGCGAAACTGTCATCTTTTTTCCTAAAATCCGCGAATTTCTCAATATGTCTTGACTTGCTCGAAAATTGCTTAAAATTTGATTTTTTTTCATTTTTTATTTATTATTTTTATTAAACAGAATTTTTTATTNCCAATCCTTAATTATAATATATCGTCAACACTAACTAATGAATCTTTGTTTAGCAAAATGTTTTAAGATTATTGAACACCGATATTTAGTGTGATATGCAATTCCTTAAATGTTGAAATGCCCGCTCTATCGTAATCCTAATTTGATAGTCCCTACGAAACACGGATTTTTTCATTCAATATTTATTTACGAAATATTTTGAGGCTTTGTAAATTTGTATCAATTTTTTTTCCTTGTGCTGTATATCTTTTGCATTTATTAATAATTTTTTGTTACATTATTAAAGTTTTACACCTTCTATTTAATAATGTAGTTTAACAGGATATTATTGAAATAAACAAAGAGAAAAATTTGGGCGAAGATATATTCATTTACCAGCTTCTGCGAATGTACTATATATCTGCGAGTAATTTTCGTTAAATACGACAATTTAATGTAACTGCCATTAAAATCTGATATCATAGAATAAAATGACAATTTTTTTAAAACTTTATTTAACATCATTATTATTAGCTTTTTAGAATGATTTTACACATTGTCATTTTCCTGCGTTCTCTAAATAATTAATATAAACTATACTATTCTATCTGTGCTGTTTAATAAAGTCTTGTGATTAATAACACAAAGACTAACTAAAAATGAAATGGAACATGGAAGTAAAAGCTATGAAATTATAAATTGTAATTTTTCTGGCTCTTGAATGCCAAGGAATAATTGCAAACTGCTAAATGCTTGTTAACTATAGTACATTGCTCTCTATGAGGTATTAATTAGAATTCTTTTAATAAACGAGTTTTAGAAAAAAGAAATATAGTTAAAAAAAGAAATATAGTATTCCAATCCAAAAGTTTAATAATTTAAAAAAAAATTCATATGTGTCGCATTTCCTAAAAATTACCCATGAATTACTTCGTAAAGAATTCATTTTTTATAATATATTATTTTGCCTGCTTAAACGCATTATAATTTGCGGTGAACAGATGAATTTTTATTGATATTTTATACGGAGTTTTTGACAATGACGGTGGTTTTGTTTTAATGTTCTTTTTATTTGAATTTCGCTTTTGTCCCAACCGAAGGGAAGCGGGCGACATTAATGGCTTGTCTTTATTTTGATTTTCATTTAGATCACTGGTTGTGATTTTTAGCTTTTAAATGAAGCTTACAGTGAAAACTTCTGCATTAGATTATTTTATCAAAACCAAAAAGAGTTTACTTGTATGTATGTAACTGGTTTAATTAAATTACATCTAGATAATAAATTCCTCAATCACAAAACACCCCCCATGAAAAAACTATACCTACGTGCTTGCAACTAAGGTGGTCTTTCTACAGTTAGGGAGAGTAATTACCTTCCTGAAGTCAGTAAGAGTACAAAAGAAATTGGAATCACAAAAGAAGGAAAATGTTATAAATCAAATCTTTGACAGAAAAATATACATGCTATTGCACTGGGCAATGAAATTTCTACCGCCTTTCTACATATCCAGTTGATTTTTCCTTGCAGGCTTCTTGTGATTTCTTAAATATAGATCAGTTTCTTAAATGAATGGGGGGGACTAGTAGTTAGTAGGGACTTGTAACTAGTAGCTTGAATGTAGAATGTTTGAGTTTTCACAGCAATTACTTCTTACAAAGCAACGGTCAAGGAATTGTCCGCTGGTGAAGGAAAATTGATCGAATTTTGGAAATCAAAGACCGAACGCTCCAAAAATGGCAAAAGTGGCAATTTGAAGTTTGACGGTTGACGCAGAAAGAGCGTTTTCTAAGTATAAAAATGTAGTAAGTGATGAAAGACGAAGGATAAATGAGAATAATCTGACAATGTACAATACTTTGTACCAAAATTCTGTTCATTTAAATAAAAATATTAATATTGCTTGAAATTCAAAGAAATACTTTTGTTGTGTATTTTTAAGCTTTTTTTATTATTTGCGCAATTTCTGTCTTTTGCATCATTTATATAAGAAATTTTTTTATGTTTAGAATTTGTGTAATTTTCAAAATTTCCTGCAATTTTTCCACGCATTTGGGGTCTTTTTTTTCCGCGACAAACTTGCAGCCCTGGTTAATGTGTCCATTTTTTTTAAATAGCCAATTCAAGGCAATTTTTCTGCGCATTTGGGGTCTTTTTTTTCCGCGACAAACTTGCAGCCCTGGTTAATGTGTCCATTTTTTTTTAAATAGCCAATTCAAGGCAAAGAATCTGATATTTCTCTTGAAAACCATTTCTGATGTTGAAAGAATGATAGGAATAAAACCTTTAATTTAATGGGGGGGGGGATCCTTAAACTTACAAATGGGAGACTTCAAAGAGCTTCAGTAAGCTGTCTTCAGTGATAGGATGCCTTTCTCAGTAACAGGTGATCACTGGGAAAATAGCACTAAAATATTATAATCTGGAGCATATTTAGGAATCATGTTGAAATTTTTTTACTGTAAAATTTCTCTATCATCTGAGACAAGGCATGAAAGTAGACAAAAATAAATTTAAAAAAAGCTAAACTTTTACAATGCAGACACTGGGAGGTGAGAGGGGAGTTTTATGTAATACCGTGATATCAATAAAATATATGAAAACATAACTTTTAATGCTGCCGTGAGATTTTTTTATTTTTATTAAAAGTGGTAGAAGCATTTAGACAGTAAAATTTAAATTTTTCTTAAATATAATTTTAAATGTCTTTGACCATTTCTATATTAAAGAAAATTGAGCAATACATACAGCTTAGTAATCATCATTTTAAATTGATTGCCAGTCAATCGTTTTAAATTAAAACAATCTCTAACTTTCACCTCAATATCTTCTGGTAAATAGTTACTAACAGTTTTAGTCACTTTGACTGTTTTATTTAACCAGTCAAACTTGATTTTATTTTTTTCAGCAGCATTGATCGTGCGCACTTTGTGTTCGTCTATCAAATTGACTTCCAGTGTTACAATACATTCATCTTACGACGCACCATGTGAAAAGGACACAAGTAAACGAAAAACAAATATGTGAATGGATAAACGCAGGAACCACCAAAAATAAAAACTAGCGAAGTTGAGAGAGCTATAATGTACGGATGCGCAAATTCAATTCACTTCGCACCAATGAGGAAATATCCGGATCAAATATCTGCAGGCTAAATGAAACAGGTTAGAACTCAACAACCAAAAAATTTTCCCCACTATGCAGCATAAGTTGCTCTTATTAAGGCAACAGCCCCCCATTTTCTCCTGAGGATCATTCTTTCTCGGGAAGCTACTGCAAGGAAAAAAGTTCAGTAAGTACTACTGGACGGCTTAGGTTTCTGCAGTTATTAGGAGGGGCTCTGTGATAATTTGACTCCCCTAAAAATTATGTTTTTGTAACATTGCTGGAAAAATTTTAAAAATTGAGAGAAAAAAGCAGATTTCCGCTTTTTGGCGGAAGACTTTCATCCCTATGAGTCACTGTGAATGAAGCAAACATAAACTTAAATTTTGTCCACTCTGCCAATACAACATCCTCTTGTTCATTAAATAGATTTGATTTTAAATACATGGAATTCCTTTATCTCCACCATTCAAAATTCAAAAATCGTTTCTTTGGAAAGCCAACTTCTATATCCACAGAAATTGCAGTCTTTCTGTGATGCACATCTTTGCATATTTTTATATTGCTTGCCCTCATTTAAGTCTAAAACTATTGCTCAAAATTTTTATATTTGTCAACTGAAAACTCAAAACTATAGGAAAAATATGATGGCTAGATTTGAAAAGACAAAACTTGCTTGCCAGCCTTAAATATTCGGCCATCAAAAGCGAGCTGGCAAGTGGAAATTTCTTGCTCTGCTTTATAGGTAGTTTTCATTCCAAAACACATGGAGGACAAAGTTATGTCTACATAACAAGGGAATTTTAACCTTTAACCGAGAAAGAAAGCAATAAAAATTACTTAAACATAGTTCTTAAACTCTTTAAGCCCAGCCAGATAATACTTTTTACTCTCCAACAATAGAATGGCTCCTCTAATAGAAATTTTTCACTAGAAATGTGAATTTTGGTAAAATGAATGTGCAAGCTTCATACCCTGAGAAGGATCTGTTTGTTGACGCTTCTGTTTCTTAGTTTCAGAAATTGCAGCATAATAAGCAGAAACATTTTTGATAAACCAAGCAGCTCTTAACATCGGGACAGAATGTTCATAAAGAGTCATAAATATGTCTTCTTTCTTGTTAAATATTGGAATCTGAAACAAACAACGAAATGATATTAACCAGCAAAGTTTCTTATTTATATGATATTGTGTTTTAATAAAATAAACATACCTTTTTCCCAAGAATTTGGAGTGATTTGGATCCAGCCAAATCTTTGAACCAAGCTTCAACAGCATGCTTAGACCTTGATGTTGCCTATAAATCATACATAAAAATCTTTATTTTAATGAAACTTTATTACTGAACATCAATATAAGATAAAAGTTTAATTCCATAAGAACTTGACCAGAACATTTTTAATAATCTTATTAATATATATCAATTTTTTGTTTTTGTACATAAGTGCAAAACTCACCAGATATTTTAACTCTCTAACCCTTTTTTTTTTTTTTTTTTTNTTTTTTTTTTTTTTTTTTTTTTTTTTTTTTTTTACATAATGAACTTTTTTTGCCCAATGCAATACATTATAAACATTGGGTACACTCTATAGAAACGGGCAGCTTGGGTAAAAAAAAAATCCTTTTTTAAAGATATAGTTAGAGAAACAAAATGAATATATATATAATTGAAAACTACAACAGAAATGTGTCATTAATTAAAGTTTCATTCTAAAAAATTAGAACTTATTTGTAAAAGTATGCAAAACATTAAAAGCCTGGTTTCTGCTTTAATGACAGTTAAATGTTTTGTACAGGAGTTTTAATGGACATATTAAGAAAATAAAAGTTTAATTTAAGTAGAAAATAAATTTAAAAAAAATATTGACTTCTTTAACTTAATTACTAGAAAAGAATTTAATAATAAAAGCTTCATTTTAAAAACTGGACAAAATAAAAAAAAATTTTGCTTTCTTTGAATATTAAAAGTAAAGTAAAGCATTTCCGCAACAGCCAATTGTGGGCTAAGAGAATCCTGGAGGTAAAGGCTCCAGAATTTTAAGACCAGCAGCATGATTGTGGCAAAATGGTCAGAATTGCACACAAATTGCTTGAAGCTGGGTGGTCTTCCAACCACCACTGTGAAATGAACCCCAGTCCTCCACAAGGATAACTCAGTGACTTTAATCACTTTGCCAACACAGTTCAAATTTGAATATTAATTGTAAGAAAAGTTGAACACCTACCTTTTTAGAATTAGTAATCAACACATTATTTCTCTCTTTTAATAAAATTTAATTTTTAAACAATTTCTGATCTATAAATTACTTTATATAGATATATACACACAGTGAAACCTCCTGTTATGGACACTCCTGCGAAACGGACGGCTCTCAATACGGACACATTTTTTATTCCCCGGGAATCTTTTATGAATAAACCATTATGTACATTCTCCGCAAAGCGGACACTCCCGCAACCAGACGCGGAGAGTTATTTTGGCCCTGAAACGTTATTTTCTATCTCTTTAAACCAGACATTACTTTTTCCAAACTTGATAAAAGAACTATTTTTGTTTTAAATTGCAAACTAAAAAAAAAGCAGTTTTTCACCATTTTTAAAGTAAGTAAATTTTTTGCCTTATCCATAACTAAAAATATTGTTAAGCTATTTCACTACTGAAGAATCAATCTTTCTCCTGTCATCTTGCCTTATCTTTGTAATGAAAGGTGAGAAAATGGTACTGCTCCCCTGAAATAATTCGGACATCAGCATCTTTTGATCTTTTCATCTGGACCACACAGGTTATGAGACCCCTCAATTTGAAATGGCATCCTAAAGTAAATGCTTCTTCCTCATTGAAATTTTCTTATCAGTTTGAAGACTGTATTTAACATAACTAGGGTAAAAAAGGAGAACAGAAGTATAATCTTTGAGGTGTTCATATAAATGAAACATTTATTCAGACACTTGATAGCTGATCAATTGTGATCAAACAATAGGTCCTCATGACTTACAGGTATGCATTGCTTTTTTTTCTGTGAATCCTGGGTGGTTCACTTTCAAGAAGGTATTAACCATGTTCCCTATCAAATGATAGGTAGGTGTAAGGAGATGTAAACCTAATAATTGAAACAGACCGAGGATTGAGAGCTCTTATTTGATATCACATGTCTAACTTGAGTATCTATGCTAGTAGGAAAATTATATTCATTTATTTGTAGCTACATCTTGAATTATGTATTTGCACCAAACTTCTTTATATATTCTTTCATATCTTTCTTAAAGTTTAAATATATATCCTTGTAGATAGTTATTGTGGATTAGATTATTTAATTATTTCTACATCTTTGAAAATATTCTAAAAGCAATTTATGGTGTTAAACTTCGTTATTAGGGCACCCTTTCCGTAAATGGACAACTCTCATAAACGGAAAATTTTTTTGGTCCCAAGAATGTCCCTTTAATGGAGGTTTCATTGTGTGTGTGTGTGTGTGTGTGTGTGTGTATATATATATATATAAGGTTTATAATATATAGGTGAAACAAAATAAAATATATACGTACCAGCCAAAAATTATCTTTTGGATCTTTTTGTTGTTTTTTACGACAGTCTGCAAATCTGTTCAACTCTTGTTTTAGACCTAACACTGCACTGAAGTAGGAACCAAACTAAAAGGAAATAATTTGTTTGGATACATACAAGTATTAATACTACAAAAATGTCATTTTTTTGTGAAAAAATATTTAAAAAAATTTCTGTGTCAAACATATTTTTATATTCAAATAACATATTTAATACAAAAAACATTCAATACAAATAAGTTCAATATTAAATACCTATTCATGAAAACTAGTACTCCCCTACATTTTTAAAAAAAATCAAACTATGCATTCTGATATCATGTAACTAAAAGATCTGTAGAAAATTTTTTTAACAAAATCTACAAAACATAAAATATAATACATTATAAGTTTAATTAAAATAAAAAATATATATTAAATAAATAATAAACCTGAAAAAAAATATATATTACAAAACTATTCAAGTTCCCTTGCTATTCAAGTTGAAAATAATAAATTTCTAAAAAAAATTATTTTAAGTNCAAGAATGAAAGAATATATGTATATATATATATAGTGCGAATTTTAAACTTGTAAGCCATGTGATTATAAATCCCTATGATTAATTTCAAAATTCTATGAATATGAATCCGGATATGAGGCTTTTAAATCACGTGAATATGAAACTCTATATCGAATTTTAAAAAATGCGAAGATGCAAATCATGATGCGTAATTTTTAGATCACGTAAATACGTATCACGATGCATAATTTTTAAATCGCGTGAATACAAATCACAATGTCTAATTTTAAACGCACGTATAATAACGAAAATCGACGTTTGATATCACAACCGCAATAGCGAATCACGACATTGGATTTTAAGATCGCGTGAATACGAATCGCTACATAGGGTTTTAAAAGCGTGTAAATACAAATCGCTATATTGGTTTTTTAAATCTCGTAAATAAGAATCGCAATGTACGATATTTAAATCGACTGAATCACAATGTTCAACTTTCAAATCCGGTAAATACGAAAATCGATGTTTGATAATAAAATCGCGATTTTAAAAATGCATAAATACAAATTTAATATTAAATCTTGTAAATAAGATTTTTAGATCTCGTAAATAAGATTTTTAAATCTCGTAAATAAGAATCATAATGCACGATGTTTAAATAGCGTAAATAAGAATCGCAATGCGCAACTTTTAAATCAGGTAAATACGAAAATCGATGATTGATATTAAAATCGTGTGAATAACAATCGAGATATTTGCAGAGTCTGGACTTGGGATTTCTAAAAGGCTTGTTTGAATTGTTTTTGTTTAGACCTAATAAATAGAAATTTTCAAGATTAATTGAATGAGCAAATAAATATTTTCACCGCAAATCCACGTCTATATTTTTTTTCATTTGCTTTTACGCCAGACAACAGGGTCACGACGTCTGAAATGCAAAAATACGAGCTATCCGGCGGACGAATAAAAATACCGAAAATCTTATTTTCTGTGTGTAAAAGCGGAGAAAATAGCTAAAATTGGTAAAAATACGGAAGGGTTAGCATCTAGTACATAGTTTGAATTTTCTGTTTATCTTTGAAAATCGTAAATATAAATATAATTATTTTATTTCAAACACTGAATTTTCAAGAAAAAAAAAAAAGCAGGATATCTATTTAAAAAAAAAAAAAAAAAACGAAACTTTTAGAGAATCGGAGTTTTTGATAAAAAGGCTAAAATTTGAGAGGAAAAAATGAAAAATCTCATCCCTGTATAAAGGTCAATCAGTTTTATCCCAAAGGAAATGATTTTTAGAGAAACTTCAGAGGGAGGAATGAAGACTTCAATACTTTCGCTCCGCGGAAAATTAAATTCCTCATAAAATATTTTAATTTGTTCAAAAAAAAAAAGAAATTAGCAGGAAAAATGGAAGAATCTGATAAAAAAGCGGAAATCCGCGAAAGAATCACATCCCTGATAATAAATAAATAATAAACCTGAAAAAAAATATATATTACAAAACTATTCAAGTTCCCTTGCTATTCAAGTTGAAAATAATAAATTTCTAAAAAAAATTATTTTAAGTAAAGTTTTTTTTTAGATACCTTAAACTCAAATTAAGTAACTTTCCTTGATTTTTTGGGTATTTTAGTATAATTCCTTGACATTTTCCTGATTTTTCTAGGTTTACAAAAATTCCTTCTTTTCTAGTCATTTTGCTATAAAAAAAACTTTCACCAATGATTTGCTAAGTTAAATATTTTAGCTTATTTCACAGTCACCAAGGAAATTTCAAATAATAGTCTAGAAGAAAAAAAAAATTTTTAAATTAATTTAAATTAATGTTTATACATTATTACACTGTTGAGCTATAACATTAAATTAGCTCGACTACATAATAAAGTACATCAACAATAAAATATATCATAATAAAGTTTACCATAATAAAGTATATTAAAGTATGAAAACTAGCATAAACTTATCAGATAACTGAAATTCATACTATTAAAAGCAGCATTGGTAATAATAAATAAAAAAAAATTTAAAAAAAACATCATTTGACCAAAATTTCTTTGCCTTTTAAGATAATCTTGGGAAACGCCAACTCGGAAATCCTGTTTTAAGGTAGCATCAAGCATCTTGCAAGAAACAAATAAACATAAATTACAACTACTCTCAGTATAAATTTTTGAATAGGAAAGAGGTGTTAGCATGGACTACTTGAATAATTCTATTATTTATCAATAAAAATTTCTCTGTAAGTATTGATAGATTAGGAGTCATGTTTTCACATTCAATTCAATACAACCTGATAGCTAATTACAAAATAAGGTTTTTATAATGGAAAAGTAAACTCTTCATTTGCTTTCTTCTTTATGCAGACTCTTTATTTTTATTCATTGTTTTAAGTAGTAGCAGATAAATAATATATTTATATGCTTATTGCATATTTCAATATTCGTTTTTGATTCCATTTGATCGACAAAATATTTCCTACAAACTGTATCCATGAGTGTTGTTGGGGGCTACGTTGAACTCTTTTATATTAAGCTATTTGTTATAATAATATAGTTCAATAACTAACACATCACAATTTACTTAATGGCTGAGTGGTAGCATTCCCGTGCCACAGTTATATCATCCGACTGGGCAAGGTCGACTCAATCTTTCATACCTTCAGTCGGTCAATAAAATGAGTACCAAGTATGCTTGGGGACTGGGGGTTCTACACATAGCTGACCAATCAACATCTGTTCCTCTATCTCAGAACTCAAGGTCAAGAAAAGTGGGGTGGGGACAGTAGGACTAAGTACGCAATGGGTTGTCGCACTACTGAGCATTGTTTAGTTTATTTACTAAATTAAGATTTATTTTGTAAAGTAATTAATTTATTTGCAATTTTCTTCAATTCTCACATACTAAATTTATTTCTGTGCAGTGAAAAATGTAGAATTATTGCTTTAACACATTCTCTGTCATTTTTGTTTTTTATTCAAAATAATAATGCACAGAATTTTATAATTAATAGAAGATATAAAAGTAAACTTTCAAAATTCTTTAATGGTTCCTTCAAATGATTAGTATTCCACCACTCTGTTGATATTTCATATTGTTTTTCAAACTAATATAGCATTGTTCAAAATTATTCAACTTACCTTAGTAGCAGTAATATTTGAAGTTCTTGCAGAGCCATACTAATATGAAGTAAAAAAAAAATGCAAGAAAAAGGAAATTAGAGCTAAATAAGTAAATAATTAAAAACATAGAAAACAAGATTACTACTAAAAAACGTTTAATCTTTAAATGTTTTTTGTCTTTAGATACAATTTTAACAATATCACTCTCAATACTTACTATTTTTTGCAAATTTACTTTATAATTTACATTTTCAAACGCTTCAGAGTTTAAATGCTTTCTAACTATAGATAGGCTGTGGATATCCTCCAATATTTTTTGCAAATCTTAATCGGTTTCATCACTATTATCATCAACATCGGAAGATCTTTAGACATGCAATTTTTCCCGAAGGGCAATGTTCTTGTTGGATACCAAGAAGCACTTAACCCTGAGAAGCTTTATTAAACCCATTTGTAATGCGTTTTAATCAATAAATTCAGAGGACATTTATTTTTGCTTTAGAAGCATTTTGCAGGTCACTAAAATCAAGAAAAAGAAAGGATTACCTAACCAGTCGCTTAGCGTTCTTTAAATGATTAGATTATTCCAAGATTCAAAAGTTGGTTTGCTGGGAAAAATTCTACTCGTAAACTATACAATTTAAGTTCCCATAGTCCTAAAATGTGACATTTCCATTAATTGTTTTTCAATGTAATGATATTGCAATAACGATATTGTTACCAAATTTGCACGATGTTATATTTCAAATAAACAGTCAAAGAAAAACTTAAACAGAAAATTTAAATAGTCGTATATGCAAGGCATTTCAATTGTCAAAGTTATTTCCCTTAACTTTTCATGCCCACTTATATAAAACATAAATTAAATAGCAAACTTTTGTCTAGATGAAATCAGAAAATTTAAACCAAATCAATTCACAATTAAGTTTTGCGAAATTGAAGAAAACTAAAAGTATATGAAATATATTCATCATACATACCTCATCTGTTAACTGAGGGAGACTCTTAAAACCTTGTTTAACATGAATTTCAGTCAGTTCATCCTGAAAAAAAAATTTTAAACTTGAGTTTTTATTTCATACAAATTAGAAAATTTTAGTGCCCACAAATAAATATTGACAAAATCGTATAGTTTATATGCAAATTCTTTGCTGTTTGCAGTGTTTTCATTACAGAAAAAAAATGGGAGAGAATTTCTCACCCTTTCTCAAAAACAGGGTGAGATTTCAAAAAGTTAAGTGAGATTTCTAAAAATTTAAAAAACACGAATAGACTTGGAAAAAAATTATTTCTTTAATTATAATACATTTTTAACATCTTCTAATTGAATATTTTTACTGCCTCATCATATGGAAAGTGTTCTATATCTACTTTTTCATCGGCTGTTATATTTATTTGGCTGAAAAATATCCGTATTTGTTTCGTTTTGACCGTTTCTACCGACGTTTGTTTCATTTTCATTTGTGCGTTACGGAGTAGAAGATGTCGCCTTAACAAGGTATTTATCCATCTTACATTCATGCACAAAAAGTTTAAACGTCTTACATGAAGAAACCTTACTTACGGTGAACACGTGGTTGAAGAGAAATGTGTTCTGAAAGGGGTTCGGGGGGGGGGGTCCTCTGCTGTTCGCAAAAAGTGAAACGGATTTTATTCAAAATGGCAAAAGACTAAATTTTTTCCAAAATTCGTGCATTTTGAAATTGATTAATAGAGTGCGCGAACTTCTCGCGGTAATCGTTTTTTATTGCGAGAAAAGAAAAAAAATAGGCGAGATTCTCGCGTTCTCGTGCTGTAGTGAAAACACTGTGTTTGTGTAGGACAATAACCCATTCAAACATAATGGAAAGATTATATTGAAAACTCAATTTAAATTTTTCAATGGGTTATCAATAGTTCTTATTAACTAGAATAAGTAAGAAAGCTCAAAACTAACAGTGTCTTATTGATCCAGAGCCTCTAACATTCGACTTACAGCATCAGAAAATAAATATACAGTAATAATAACCTCCAAGACCAACAATTGATGGTAGGAGATATGCTGTTTTGGTTTTTTAATTTTTAGTTTTAGTAACGCATTTTATTATTGTGAATATGAAACATTCTCTGCAGGGCCGGATTATCCATTAGGCCAGACTAGGCCATGGCCTGGGGCCCCCAATGACTAGGGGCCCTCTTAAAATGGATTTTTAGAAAATAAATTTTAAAAAATTAAGAAAAACAATTATTTTTCAAATTTTTTCAAATTGTTATGATTATTTTTTAGTTCTAATTTAATAAAATAAAGCAAAATTTAATTTATTATTATTTACTTTTATTTTAAACATGATTTCTTAAATGAAAAGATACATAAATACTTTTATATTCGAATAAATAAAAAATATACAAGAAAAAAATTTAATGAGGGCTCCAAAAATTTTAATGGCCTTGGGCCCCGCATACGCTTAATCCGGCCCTGATTCTCTGCACATAATTTTTCATTCAAGCTATATTAAATCTTTTATTATATTAAATATATTAACTATAGTTAATAAACTATTCTAAAAACATTAACCATTATTTATTAACTATATAATAGCTATATTTACAAACCATATTAAAATCAGAGTCATTTAAAAAGCCAAGTAAAAAGGTGCACAAAACTAATAATATCCTTCAGATAACTGTCTTATGGTTAACCTTGTTAGTAAGACAATCGTTGAACAATACAAAATATCTAAATACTTTAAGTTCAGATTATTTTACTATTTATTAAGAATTTCGTTAGTGCACCATAGTTGTGTTAATTTACGTTCATGAATTTAGAAAGCTTCAACTGCAATACACAGTACACAATAATTTCAAAGAAGAAAAATTATCTTGATCTATAAAAATTTAATATACTATAGGTAAATACAAAGATGTCTCTTTTTAATAAAATTTCGGTTATGCATGACACATTCGCACTGTTTAGCAAAATAATGATGACAATGATATAAATTTGCATGAATTTAAAAACTAACACTTATTATAAGCACTTCAACACTGCTTTAATAATGCGTACATTAAAAAGAAATTTAGCCGAGGCAATTTAAATTGTGGTTAAATATGACAACTAAAGACATGCAATATGTTAAATTCAGCGAAACTCAGGAATTATACAGGCACTGAGTTAAGTTCTTTTGCACCTCAGTTTTAAAAATGTACAATTTAGTTTAACAAATATATCCATAATTAACATTAACATGTAAAAAGCATTATATTTCCAAATTCCAAAATAATTTTAAAATAAAAATATACTTCTTTTTGATCTGGCTCCTGTGGATAAACGTCAGGTGGTCCTAATCTTGGCTTTTTAAGAGGCCGCTTTTCAAAAAGCCAAGTAGACACAGACATTATGTCTGCGTTTTATTAAAAGAAAAACTATTCTACCTGATTAATTCATTTAAAATTCTATTGTATCGGGACATTAACAATTCAACAGCTACAAAAAATGGAAGTAAACAAAACATAAACAAGACAAGACATACTTAAAAAGTTACGGTTAGGATATTTCTCCAGCAATTGTGACGTAAACAATGTAAATAAGGCAGAATCTCGCCAAAAAAAATCTTGTTCATTTTCTTGCGCGCGTTAATTCATAGATCTCGCTCGTGCGTTCCAAGTAAGATAGGAATGCTCAGAAATAAATAATTGTCAAAAAAATTAGCTCTCCTAGAAAGAGTTTTCAGAATGAAAAGAAATTTTAAGAAATCAAAGTAAAATCATCATTTATTACAGATAAAATACAAATTAATGAGGGTTTTATCACCCTTTAGGCCACCTCTAGCGCGAATGCAGGATGCGATACTGACGCATTGAGGCATACAATCTCTTTCAATGTCCTGCGGCATCTGATTCCTGATATTATATATCTTTTCTAGTTTCTTAATTCATGGATCTCACGTGATTAAAAACTTTAACATTTCAATTGGTGAGCAATCCGAAGATCTTGATGCATGTCACAAAAACATAAGACATTATCGAGAAAAGCGGTCCAGAAAAGATTATAAAGCACTGGATTAAGATTAAGATTAGTTCAAGCTCAAGCGATTATTATTTAGTAGTGATCTGCTTATTTCTCAACAGGGTAATACTCATAAAAAAGTGGTAAATAAATTCAATCCCATGGTAAAAAATCGCTTAGTTATAAAAAATAATTAAAATCAATAGAAAATGGGATATTTTTTATATATATATTGTAAAAAGGAATGTATAAGTATCATATATAACGTTCCAATAAATATGATAATATATTAAAATAATAATTTTTTTAAAAAACTAGCCCATAAGAACGCGGATTTTACGATTTAATTAATTTTCGTTTTTATTTTTTTGTTTTTTTCACCTTAACCTTTTTATTTATTTTTTGTAATTCGTCACAATATTACAATAAGTTTTAGATAATGCATGTATAGTCAATACCGTCTTTACGGCATGGGCACACTTGGTAAGTGCCCAGGGGTCCCAGGCCCTCAAGGAGCCCTTGAGAATCTTACTTTTTATAAATTGTGTTTAAAGAATAAACATTATTGCCTTATATATTTTTTAAAATAAATATATTCTATTGTATAAAGTGTGTATTTTTTTTATAGAAATAGTGATTGATCATCATGCAAACACCAAAAATTTGAATAGTTTATCAAGAAGAAAATTTAAAAGGACAATCGAAATCTATTTCTCAACGTTCCAATGAAAATTTTAGGTACTTGGGGATTGAAAGATGTTTTAATAAATGTTTAGTTTGACAAAATAATTCATGCCTTTTGAATTTATTTTGATTTGTTATACCTTTATGTTTATTTAATTTAGTGTAATTATTTTAATTAACTTCTGTAATTTTGGAAATTATTTTATTCCTTGAGGATTACAACTGGTTGGCATCTAAATTTGTTTTAAAAATTATACATGGTTTAAAAATGCTTTATTTGAGTTTTTGGGGTAATCAAAAATAGTTTAAATTTGTTGAAATTATTGCATCATATCTTAAAAATTATTTATTTTATGTATGTGAAGTTTTCTTAGTTCGTTTTTAAACATTATGGTATGTTATAGGGGTCCGGTTCATTTTTGTGACCGAGGGCCCTGCATGCTAATAAAACGGCCCTGATAATAGTGACTATTAACATTAAATGTACAAAATAACAATAAAATATAATTTTTTCAATGTATCATTTATGATTAATGAAACAATATTGTTAGTATTCAATTTCTGTCATTTTGGATTTGTCATTTTGAAAATTGAAATTCTAAGCCTTATTTTTAATTAACGTCCTCTGATGATTTTTAGAAAATATTATTGAAGTATGAGTTTAGGCCAGCTTTTGCAGAATTCCGCCCACTGCACGTCGGAGAGATCGCAATGCTTTCACGAGAAACTGGAATTCAACCCATCACCCATTTTTAGCCAAAATTGTGGCTAAAAACTGGCAAAAGTCATTATTGGTTTAAAAAAAAGAAAAAGAAAAGTCCAAACTCTCGGAGCACTTATGACTCTTCCCTAGAAATATAAAGTTCCATGTAACACTTTTTTGGGAATCGCTGTTCTGAGAAACCCGGATACGAGGTGGTTATACAGATATTTTTTCTTTTAATATCCATAAGATTAAGTTGAATGACATAGGCAGGACACCTAATAAGAAATAGCCCAGCCCCCATTAAGGGATTTTAATACGACTTTCTCCTACGAAAGACCAACAGGAAGACCCAAAAAGAAACGGAAAAGCCATCTGATAGTGAAGAACTTACTGGAGATCAGTTTCTAGGAGAAGAGCAGATTGGGAAAAGCTTCTAAGGAAGGCCCGGGCTCACAAAGGGCTGTCGTGACAACGCTGCTGCTGTGCATGATGATTCAGAATTTATTTTCATTACAGATAGATATTTGTTATAAATGTTTTAAAAAAGGAATTTAAGAATTGCTGGGAATTAATTTGTATATTTCGAGCAATAGATCGTTGATGAACTTTTTATTTCGCGCTTAACTCAAAATGCGTATTTATTAAAACGAACAAAACTCAAAATGTGTGTTTAATAAAATGAACAAATCTTGTCATACACGTTTGAAGGTGCCTTTTCAACGTTTGATGCTTCTTTTCAACGTTAAACGATAAACTCAAAATTTTAACACTCGTTATTCTTGGAAAAGTGCGTACCATTAATTTTGAAAATTCAGTTTTTTTAAAAAATATTAAGAATAATCCTAATGTGAAATTTTAAAAACTTAGATTAAAAATAGCTGACTTATTATACATTATATATTAAAAAAGAAACTTATATTAAAAATAGCTGATTCCGAATTTATTTGGATTCACTAGGTAATCCTTTTAAATAAATACCCTAATCATAACAGTTGTTTAAAAACAATCGAACTAATTTTTCCATTTCCGTAAACGCGCAACTTTAGCTTCTTTTTTTAACGTATACTTTAAGCTGCATCTAATTTTTTAAACACCCAATTTATCACATTTCCATTATCCAGCTTTTAAAAAAATCAAATTTACAGTGGTTTTCAAAACCAAAATATAGGTGATGATATTTTGATAAATGTATAATGTAAGAGCGTGTGTGTTAATCAATCGATTTAATTATCCAGACATTTTTAGATAAATTTTCTGATAAATATCTATTTCCTGATAAAATAAGTTGGATAGATAACGTTAAATCAAGAACAGCAGGGAAAAAAATAAATAAAACGCCTCTTTAGCGGTCGTAGTTTTGTTTTCATGAGAGAAGATATTTTAAATTCAATAACCTCATGAGCGGAGTTAAGTTTCAATTGACTTGTAGCATTAAGAGGGACGACACCAACTGTCTGGTGTTTTTCAAAGTAAGTGGAAAAATATAAAATTCGTAATAAGTGGAAAAATATAACATAAAATTTATATTTACCTTTAAACCTGAACTTATACGAAATATTTTATGCATTGAATTTACATAAAATATAATGAATGGTATGTAATCTTGAACTTTTATATTTAAACTCTTTACTTGCGTTAGATTGTTAGCAGTCTTCGTTTAATACAAGGTTTGAAAACACATAAAATGAATAGGTACCTGAACTCCACCATGTGGCACTGTAATATGTATTTCATTGCTATTTTATCAAAGACAACACTGTTATAGCTATAGCAGCTGATTAAATATTAGGATGGTGGATGCGGATTTTAATAGATACCCTGCATGTATAATTCTGTGCTGTAATATATATTTAATGCAATTATTTACCATTTTATAAAACAAAAATAAAGTCATATGGAAATTAAGAAGTCTTTTTCTGTAACAGAAAAAAAGTGTTTGTAATAGTTGCACATGCACTCGTTGGCTTCATTCATTCCCTTAAAATCGTGCACAGTGTTTTTTTTTTAGCTTACGAAAGATATGACATATGGAGACAGATCTGGATATTAAGGTGAGTTCTCGGCACTTACTATTTAAATTTTTACAGGACACAGAAGTTTCTTTCTCGCCTTGGTTATATGTGGTTAACTCCACGAGAGAGTTTATTAAGATATATTTGATTTGATTGCCTTTCTGAGATTTGTTAACGTTTCCACAGCACGCTACTTTTTTTTTTTACGAGATAGCACTCTTTATTTTTTTCTATTTTTTATTTATCGTTATTATTGAAACGTCACCAAATGTAAAGTAAAGTAAAGTATTGGAAGAGCAAATGGTACAGTAATAAAACAGCTGTAACCTTCTTTTCATTGCTTACGCTTTAACATCATATTGTGGAGTTATTATTATTTAATACATTTAAGAGAAAATTCGTATCGGATAGAGCGCCCTTTTCTGCTCGGAAAATTCAGATTCAAATCCAAGCGGTGATCAATAAATAATATGAAAGTGAATTATTGATTAAATGCTATTAAAAAGGAAGAACTCCGCTGATTTCAGCATATCAGACGATGCTTACTTACACAACTTTTTGGATGCAGGTAAGGTAGTTCTTTTGTTATCTACCAACGTTAAAGCTTTTTTCTTTTAAAAGCTCAGAATGGTTACAATAGCGAAGAATCCGTCGTTGTTTCCACTTTCGCAAATTACAAAATAGACTCCCGTAATAGGATATAAACAAAAAATTGCTCGCTCAGCTTTTTGAAGCAACTAACAAAAAGTTCTTAAAATGTCGTCTGCTTCAGTATTTTGCAACTTATCTCGTGCTACAACTTTTTATTTCTTAGATTAGCCTCTATTTTTGATGAAAGATACACCCGCTGACCCTACTCATTAATAGAGTGCTAACGTGAAAAATTCACAAAGGGGTTAAACAAATTTCATAGTAAGTGGGCGGTTTAAGTGGTTTTCCCCTCCATTAAACGCAGACAGATATTAGCTTCACCTGCAAACTGTTAAAAAAATATAAAAACTATAAAATTTTTACTTGTTTTGACATTTTCTTTTATTTTTTATTCTGCAGCAAGATGGTCAAAGATTCGATACGGAGAAGACAATTAAGATGAAAGTGCAGACACCCTATAAATTTGTACTAACATTTAAACCACCACAGACGATAAAGTACGTATAAATTTTAACTCCTTAAAAATGTTTATTTGCACGCTATCACTAACTATATCAATTCAGTTGTTTAAACATATTTCATCTCATTTTTCTGTTTCAATACTTATGTTCACACTCAAACAAATTTGTTCAACGTTGAATCATAATATCAGTACCTTGAGCCCTAATGTGGAGTCAATTTGCTAAAACCAAGTCAGGTATTAAATTGAATTATAACTCCAGTCAAGTTGAGCCAGAGTATCATGTAATCAAGTTTAAGAAATATCAGTTCCTTGAACTGTAATGTGGAGAAAATTTGCCTCGACCAAAGATGGAGTTAAATTGAACTATATTTCTCTTCAAGTTGAACCAGGGTATAATATAATCAAGTTTAACATATATCGATACTTAGAAACAACCTAATAATGTGTAAAATTAAATTACGTTTCCCTTTAAGTTGAACCAGAGTACCCTACACAGTGAACCAGAAAGAGGAGTAAATTTGCTACAAGGTCCCATTCGCACAACGCGAACGAGATGGTGCCTATTAACTATTTACGTTTGAATGTTCATATTTCCATCATAAGTTAGGTGATCTCCGAAGCAAGGAAAGAGGTTCAACCAGGGACCGATCAAGACAAATTAAGGCCCAAGGCCCACAAAATTTTTCGGGCCCCTAACATAATATTTTAATATTAAATTTCTGAAGGGTAGCCCTAACAATAAAAAGAATCTAGTGAACTGCATGATTCATGAGAAACATTCTAAAAAAATTTGAAAGCTAACAATTGAAGAATATTTTTCTAAGATCTAAATATTAAACAATATCGTATGAAAATCAAAATAGCTTGGTGACCACAAACAATTGAAATCAGTGATTTTTGCTAAAAGTAGTAAAGATTGTAGCCTTCCATCTACAGCTTTACATATTTGTTAAGAATAAGCTTTTAGTTCTAGTTGACACTAATCATTTATAAGAGACTTTGCGAATATGCATTCTCGCTGCATTTGCTTAAGCCGTTGGAGTAAAAATGGCACCCATTAAAATTCAGCTGTACTTTCGATTTTGATTAGTGCAATGTTTACACAAGTTTGATTTATCACAATATAAAGAAAATTTGAAATAAAAAATTCTTCTTTTGAGATAAACTGTTTCTTTCAGTATTTTTTTAAAGTAATATTGTGGACTTTTTACTAATTTTTGAGGGCCCCAGAAAGTGTGGGCCCTAGGCCCGTGTCTATTGGGCCTAGGCGATAATCAGTCCCTGGGTTCAACCGTAACCTTTCTCGGAGGTTACGGTTCAACCGATTCTATTACGTAACAAGCTTTAGCTACGTCACGAAATAAAAATTTGACTAGTTGTCCAGTGAACAATGTTTGACTTCAAGTTGAACCAGAACACATCCTGTAATCAAGTTATGGTACCAATGATAACACATTTAAACTTCAAACCATCTTAAGTTTATTGAAAATTTGCATGATATGGTTCAATTCGCTAGCAAGGCTCAAACTTTCTATCAAGGGAAAAATACTTTATTTCCTAAAATAGCATTATTATTTTGTATAAACTATGGGTTCTAAAATAATTAATTGTAAAAATTAAATCTAAATGTTGTAATTATGACAGAAATAAAGAGAATTAATCTAGCGTAACAATTAGGCTAGAAACCGCTGTAATTGATCTGCAACATCGTGAAAAAATTCTAGAATTTATCGGCAGAGCGTGTGTTAAAATATTTCTATTCAAAAGTCGCACTTTGCAAGTCCATAAGTTTTAAAAGGCAAAATATCTAATAATACTACAATGCATGATGAAATAGTTTCAGAAATAAAAGAAAGTACTAAATATTAATTAATACATTACTAGTTTGAAATTTATTAATTGAAAACAGAAAGATTCTCTAACAGTAAAATTAAAATAATAAATATTCTTGGTTTCAAATATTTTTGTTTTAATTATTGTTGGCATTAAAAACTTAACACAAAAAAATAAGGAACTAAGCATCGGAATTAAAGCTTAGTAAATAAAAATTTAAAACATTATAAAGCTTGAGAGATTTAAACCTGATATAAAAAAATTGATATTGATTGATATCTGATATTAAAAAAAAATTGCATTTCAAACGATGTTTTAAAAACTAAAACAGAATATTAACGTTCGAAATGGCCTGCAGATGACGTGGAACAGAACTCTCTATCTATGGCAACACTTCGCATGTTTTCCCCATAAACGTGTGGAGAGTCATATGAGAAGGAAGTACGTTTAGTTTCTGTCTTGATTTTCAAAAACTTTTAAGTTAGGAAACTATATGGAACGGAAAACTACATTGAACATAGTTCCAAAAGAAAGCGTCGTGGAAGTTAAAAAAAATAAAAAATAATTGTGACAATCAAATACGAAAAATATTAAGAAAGGGGAAAATATCGTAGTCATTCCTATACAATTGAGAAGAGGAGGAGAAGTAAAGGTCAAGCCATGGTACTGGTCTTCGCCCCAGATGGCGTATTTGAGCGTTGCGATCGCGAAAGTCTACGAAATGTCTCTGGATGTCTCGAAAGTTTTGTCAAATTTTCGTAAAAAACCACCCTCTGAAGAACGTTGATGTGAATTCTGCGCGATGAAAGAACGGGAATAATTGGGAAGAGATTGTTGTTTTTAGGGCCATTTTTTTCTAGTGATGTTGTGTCAAAACATTTTTGGGATTAAGACTGATTCATAAAAAGAAATTAGTATAGGTACCGAAAATTAATTTGATTTTTAGACTTTCATTTATTTATTATTATTATTATTATTATTTTTTGATGGAAGGTTTTTTTATCTACTATAAAGAATTCGCCATAAACTTGAACTTTCGCGCTAATAACTAACTAAGTTTATAAATTCTGTGTTAATTAATTCGTTGAGAAATGATCAAATGAACATAAAAAAAACTCCCCAGAGTGGGCCTCTCTTTTTGACCCCACGCTAACCTTAACTATTATCCGAATAGTAATAACAATTGGTTGCTATGTTTTTCGTATTTTCTGGAGTTAAGAGCAGATGCGCACTCAAATCATAAATAGGAAAATGACTTCCCACCGACATATAAAAATTAATGAAGTTGGTGGAAAAAATACTTTTTATAAAAGGTTAACTTAATTTTGTCTGCATTTTCGTTGTATTTATTTTATCTGCAAGGCTGACATAAATCTGCATTCTATTTCTGACACTGGAGAAACTTGCAGGGCCAATGGAACACGCATTTGTATCATGAATGATGTTCGTCTGAATCTTTTCATAGGTCAGCTTCATTGAAGGGTGAAGATCTGGAGATGACGGGGGAGGAGTCGACATCTCTGCACTCACGGTACTCCCTGAAGTGGGTGAGCACAAACATTCCTGTCACCAAGAAAAATCGTCGTCTCAACTTTACCCTCATCATGGAAGTGAGTAATACTGCCCTCTTTTTATTTTATTTTATAACCATCAATGTTGTTGTTGTAGTTCATTTACGTCGCACTAGAACTTCACAATGGGCTATTGGCGGCGGTATGGGAAGCATCCCTGAGGATGATCCGAAGATCACAATTTTGATTCTCTGCGGAGGGGATGGCACCCCCGCTTCGGTAGCCCGACGACCTGCACGCGCAGTCGAGCACTTTACGGTAGAACAGTTTAACGAGGACCCATACAGATTGATCCAAGTGGTCAACCACCCGCACTATGACCGTCACTGAACAGTCGACTGAATTTTCGGGTTTACGACTAGTAATGTTCTATTCCGTCACTAAACAATTTTGAACCCAATCCAGAGGACAAGGGAACTCCTGATTAAAGTTTTGGGAGAAATTTTGCCCTCGTGGAGGACTTTTTTTGATGGAACTATCCCGCATTTGCGTTACATGGAGAGGAAAGACCACGTGAACCTCCCAAGGTTGGCTTAACGGCAAAGGGACTCTAATCCATGAAGATCCGTCTACCACTGAGGATATTTCACGTCAGCACTGTGGTCGGTGCAAACCGGATGCCGGCTAGCATGATGCCATCGCTGGGATTTGAACCCGGTTCACCTCATTAAAAAACGAACGCTTTATCCCCTGACGTATCGCGACTCGCCCTCTTTTATTGAGTTATTTTATTTTCAAAACTCAGCGAATGTCACAAGATCTTATCATGAGCCGAGGTGAGTCGGGGGATAAAGCGTTCACCCCCTAATCAGGTAATCCAGGTTAAAATTCTACTCCTAGTTCGCACCGATCACAGTGTTGGCGTAAAATATCCTCAGTGGTAGACGGATCATGAGTTGGAATCCCCTTGCTGTTGGGCTAAGCGTGAGAGGTTTTCCTTTTCCTTTCATTGGCAAATGTGGGTTAGCGCCATTTAAAAAACCTCAACGAAAACTAGTTTGTCCCAATGCTTGATCCAGGAGTTCTTTTGTCTTCTGGGTTGGGTTCAAAACTACAAGGCTACAGAGATGAACACTGAAAGTTCTTAACCCTAAAATAGATCGTCTGTTGAAAATTGTAATGGTATATTTACGGATCATCCTCGAAGATGTTTCCCAGATCGTATCCCGCTCATTGTGCGACGTAAATAAAGTACCAGTACTACTATTTAACAGCCATGGTAGGAACACCACTTAATTTTGAGCCCGGTCAGACAACATGGATAGTGCCCCTCTCTCCAACACTCCACACCACAACCAATGAAAGGACTTTCAGCCACGGCAGATTTAGAGTGAGCTTTATTGCTGCTACACAACCCACTTTTTAGTCGACTGCCAGGATCGAACTCACAACCTCCAGCTCTCCGCAAGCAGTGTGAGCTAAGCCATAACAAACAGTCACACTTTCTTTTATACTAAATTGAAGTACAGTGCCTTTTAGGTAAGGTAAAAAATTATCAAGATGCTTTTCATCAATTAGTAAATATAAAGTAGGTTAATGACGTAAACAGGGCATAAAATGACGCGGTGAGCTTAACACATTTAAATTTTACACTAGTAGTACATTATTTAAGTCGCAGTACAGCTGCGCAAATGGGCTATTGTCTGGGAAACATCTCTGAGGATGATCTAAGAACACCATCACAATTTTGATTCTCTGCAGAGGTGATTTGGTAGCCCGACCTGCCTGCGAAGTCGATCGAGCACCTTACGGTTGGACGAGAACCGAAACAGCACACCCTCGGTCACTTTATGGATGGGTGATCGTGTAAAGCTAAGGGTGGTGACGCTAGTGGTAAAATTGCTCTTTCAAGACTCCCGGGTTACTGCTTCCGATATATTTTTACAATAACAAAACTGCATAGAATATTAGGCTTGCTCTCACATCGCCTCGTAGTCATAACATAAGAGGAGGGATACACCGGAAATTTTCTAAATTTCTTCCGGTTTAAGGACGATTGTTATTGTTTACATTCACCCATCCATAGGCCGATGAAAGTTATCATCCACCCCTCTCACTGATGCTCGACTTGGGTGTTTTACTGGGAACCGAGTCGAACAATCAGTTCACTGTGGGACTCATTGCTGTTAAAAGACGGAGCCTTAAAATGAGCAAAATGCTTTGCCATGGTTGGATGATGAGTTATCAAAGAACCTGCTATTTACATCAATGTAAATTATATTAAGAAACCTGTAGTTCATGGTGTGAACAAAAACAGGGCTGATTGTCATAAATGCTCAGTGGCGTGCCAGCCGGGGGGGCAGAGGGGGCAATCGCCCCCTCTGAAATTTTAGTGAGGGGGCAAACAATATATTTCGCCCCTCCTGAAATTTAAACATTCGAGAAAATAAAATCAAGTAAAATTCCGAGTAAAAAATAGTCAAAAAGTAAAATTTTAGAAAAAAGTAACTTTTTAGTTGAACTTTGTAGCTATNAAAAAAAGTTGGCACGCCACTGTAAATGCTGTATTCAAATTCCTTTACTGCTTAACACAAGGAATAAATATTGAATATGTTTTCAGGTGCAAAACATGGGAGTCATACAATTACCGTTTCAGTTCAAATTTTACCGAGCTGAAGACACAACTCATTCAACATGGGGGAGGAGTCTCAATTACATTGATTACGACTGTGTCTACAAAGACGGACAATCATTTATAGAAATCACAAAAGAACTCTTTCGATGACTCAAGAAATGATCCACATTGAAAACAGTTATCTAAAAATGTGCAGAAAAAACTCAAAACATCTGGATCGTCGTTTCTCAATGAAGAAAAATTAAAAAGTGTTCCAGAATAATCCTATTTCGTAACCACTTTTACTTTGAAATCTACATAAAATTTTGAATTAAAAAAAAAACATGAAATTGAAATAATATATCTGCCGTACTGAAATGTATTGCAACAAAAAACCCTTTTCTATTAAATAAAATTGAATGCGATTTAATTTCGTAAATTAAACGTATGATGTTGTGCTTTTTTTTTTAAATGTCATGCATTATTTTATGTCATTTTTTTCTCCCATTGTAATCTTAAGACTGTTTTTCGATCAAAGGATTTTTCGTCAGATGTTACAGAAGTGTCAACTTTTCCAAATTAGTTACAGACGAATCTCGTTAAAGCGAAAATGGCTGGCTTATCAGAATTATTTCGTGTTAACCGGATTTCATCTTATCAGACACATCATGAAAACAATTTATTACATACTATTAATACATATTATGTCCTAGGAGCCGGGATAGCCTGGTTATTGGAGAGGTGAACTAGCGTTTGTAAGAAAGAGAGTACGAATGTAGCTGGTCGAAGAATTAAATAGTGACTGGTGCACGTTAAATCTGACGGGGTCACAAGTCCTCCAATTTCCCATAACAAATCAATACCTCAGGGGGTACTGATCCTGGATCTCCTTTGTCTTCTGGATTGGGATCAAAATTACAAGGATACCTCAGTAATTGTAAACTACTAATTGGGTTGGCTGTTCAACGACGGTTATAAAATATTATGTACTACTTTATTCATTTGCCAATCATCTAACTATAAAAAAAAAATAATAAAAATGGCATTCCTCAAAATGAATAATTGGCACTTTATTCACATGTTTACTATCTGCATCCAGTTTCCTTCCATGTTAAGCGATAATCAACTTGAATATTTCATGCTTAACATATAAAATACAATAACAATTGCTTGCTGACTCGCGGGACCAAACATGTGTTTCATGTAAAGTCATATTTCACGTTAAGCGATTTCATGTTAATCAGGAGCACAATAACACAGAAATATATACAATTATAAAATGCCTGTGAGGAAGTACTTTGATTTCAATTTTAACAATTTTCAAGAGTGATATTATCAAAATTCTATTTTTATTGAATTTTAATAAAAATTTAAAATCTGCACAGTAACCATTAAATCACACAAAACACCTTAATAAGAGTTGGGGGACTTTCAACATAGTAGACAGTATAAATATTTAAATTATTTCCATCTCTGTTGCGAGATAAGATAGAAAAATCATCCCAATGCTCCATTACATGCTGTTCTACTTCTGCATGAGCCATATCTTTAGTATCGCATAATATATGTACTATAACTTGAAAAAGGCAAGCTCCAATATCTATAATTGGCATGACAGTATGCAGCACCAATTATGTTTCAAATTTCCACAGTCATTTTAGAAAAGATCAAAAATAAATCAAAACAGTTACTTCATAACTGAGTTTTAATTTTTATAAAAATGCATATTTTAAATAAATTGAATATAACTCATTATACATATATAACTTATTATATATAACACTACTTAAATCATTACTTTAGAAAACTTAATAAGATGAATTTAACTAATAACTTAACGATAACTTATTATTTAACAGTACTTAAATAATCCTTAAGACAAACTAATAAAATAAATTAGAATAGACGACAATAGTGTTGCCAATTTAGATAAAGAAATACCCACGTTTTTGATGCCACATAAGAGAAATAAATATATATAGATTAGCATTTACAGAATTCAAATAAGAGCAATTTTAAGGAATACAGGGAGTTCCAAAATTCTTGGTAGATTAGGGGTGACAGAACACAACTAGACCAGCACAACTCACGATACAATACATGGTTCTAACGCAAGCCATATCAAGCTAGAGGATGCCTTCCAGCAAGCGCCATAAAAAGGCTGTTCACAACAACTGTCGTCATTCATTCTGTGGGTCACCAATGAAATTGACTACAAAAAAAAAAAATATTTTTTNAAAAAAAAAAAAAAAAAAAAACGATTTTTTAGTTGAGTAAGCTTTTTTCAGCCAGATAATTGTTGGTAACATACTAAAACCACAAATCTACCAATTTAACATATTGTGCTTTTGGTGTATTTTTTTATTAGTGTTTTCCTTGCCAAATATTTAACATTTGTTATTATGTATCACACATTACCAATGAATAACAGTCATTTAAAGTCTCAAAAAAGCTGAAAATAGCAATTATTTATAAGAGTTAGTCGTCCCCACTTAATTGCATATTGGATGATCGCATAACCCGCTTCTACGAATAAACTTTAATTGAACCAAATTATTTTATATTAAACTAATGTTAAATTGCTGCGTTTAAATTGATATTTTTTGTTTCCAGTCCTCGCTTAATTGCATAAAGTAGAGGTACTAAAATAAAAAATATTTGTTTATTTTTAAGAAATGTTTCACCTGCTAGAATCAAATTTTCAGTTAAAAAGACAAGAATACAATAGGTGGTTACTTCAATAGGGACTTCCTGTTCATTTTTTGCTCTGAACAGGTGTTAGGAGTATAGTTTAAGAATGAATGAAATCTAACATTGGAGTGAATGAAGGGGGTTTTATCCCTTTTTACTTACTTCACTGGTACATCATTTAGAATGTAAAAAAGTACAGACTGATTTGTTTTGCAGTGAAGACTTATGGTCCCCTCCTGGTGCGCTATTAGCTTTGATAAGAAAAAGTTTCAAAAACCTAACACACTAGTGTACAGTGAGACTTCCTCTAAAATAAAATAATTATTGCTTACTCAAGTAAATAAAAGATGAGCATGAAAAGAAATGATTTGAAATAATCGAAAAATAGAAGTTTGGGAAAAAATAAATTTAAAAAATCCTAAACTGAAATAACAAATTAATTTGGAACTTCTCAAAATTCGAGGGGTGAAAATATTCTGCAAGTATTCGAAAAGAATACGCAAGTCATGAAAATCTTAGTAAAAAAAAGAAAGGGAAAATCGAATTGTGATAAATTGAGGAATTAAAGGGGCATAAAAACAGTCTTCAAATACAGATTTAATTTTTAAATGAACAAAATAATATTAAAGTACCAGTAATATTCTTTTTCATTAGCATAGATTTATTTTTATATAACTTTAAATGAAATTTATATTACTAACACAGACAAATTAAATTATAATTGTTTATTCATCATAAAATTGAGTTTATTTATAAAACAAAACACTATTCTAGATACAATTAAAAAGTAAAATTTAGTAAAAATTAAGCATTTTAAATTGAAGAATGCACTCCCCTTTTAATTGAGTAACCTGCTTAATTGAATGGTATTGGCTGGAACCAAATTCTTTTAGGCGCGGTTCACTGCAGCAATTATATTATTTAACCCCTGCAAAATTCATCTAATTTATGGTTTAGTAAACACACATTTAAAAAAAAATAATGCAATTGCTTAAATAAATGAAACATATTTTTCATAAATTACTGAGTTGCACTTGTGTTCTTAAAAAACTATGCATACACATAGCTTATAGGAATAAAAAAGGTTAAGAAGTATTGCATCAGATGGGGAAGACTTGGAGAAACTGGCCTAGTATGTGGCAAGCTGTAGGGCAGCAGCAGAAAAAATACATGTTTAAACAACAAGTTAAATTCTTAGGCTGATTATGGAAAATCTTGACTAAAACATAAAAAATACTAAAAGGTATCTAAATCGGTTGGCACAATTTTTTTAATGCTTCTATTTTTTGCACTATCAAACAGACTAATGGTGTATTTCTTTCCTTGGCGTTAACTATTTTGAACAATAATAATAAACGAAAATAATTAGAGTGATATAAAAATAAATGTTAATGAAATACCATAAAATGTTTATTTTGTACAAAATACACTATTTACATGTAAATATTACAACTATTTGATTATTTCCTTATAATTAAATACAAAAATATTTATATGAACAAAATATTTTTCAGCTTCATATTGTTATCATGTGATCTAATTTTGAGGGCAAACCATGTGCAACTTGTAGTGGATGAGTTGGGTAAACATCAATAGGAAGATCCCAGACCATAGTTTGGACGTCCATGCTGGCCGGACCTTGCCACGTCGACGAGTCGAAAGAATTTTCCGGTTCAGGCATGGAGAATGTCACATTAGTTGTGACAAACTCAAAATGGAGCTTCCATTTAAGCGACACTAGAAAACGAACAATATAATAGAAAATTATAAACAATGTTTGACCTTCAATAGGTAGAAAAATATTTTCCTTAAAAAAATTATTTAAAAATATGTTATTTATGCGACACGTTTATGGATAAAAATAAAAATTAAGAAGAAATTTGATCCACGTTTTGTTTGAATACAAATATTTAAATGTACATTTAAAGTGGTAAAGTTAAGTGGTAAATTTTGACTATCCGAAATGTGACGGAATCGGTAAATTCTGGATACTTGAGCATCAAAAATTTAGAACATTGAAACCTCCAGTAAAGACCACCTCTATTTACGACAACATTTGAAAGGCACAGAATTTTTCTCATAGACTTTGTGTTGAAGAAAACCTTTACGAGAAACCATTAAAACCTCCCTCAGCGACCGGGCAAATATCTGGTGCGTAAGTCTTTTACCATCTTTTTTACAAAATAAAGTCTTTTACTGTTTATTTATGGTTTTAATAAACAGTAAAAGACTGGTTGTAATAAACAGTAAAAGACTAAGGCAGAATAGATTAAAGTTAATTTTACAAATTTAATATAGCACAAAAAGTATTAACAAATAATGGAAGAGAGTTAAGTATTAAATTCAGACCGAAATGACAGTTCATGTGCTCAAGTCTCATGAAAAGATATTTGGACAAGGGAAAAGTTCTGACACCACCACATCTTGCTGTAAGTGGTTCATCGTTTCTTTATAATAGACTTGTTACACATTGCAGTTGTCTTGCATATATTAATTAGTACTCATATGTACTCATTATAAACATGACTTCGAAGGTTAACTTTTAAAAAATCAACTTTTAACAAAAACGATTGGGCATTTTGTTTACAATATTTTCCACTTTTTTGCCCTAAGCAGAAATGCACTAACTTTTTTTTGAAAGTAGGCAGCCAAAAATTTAAAAAAGAGTTTGGGGGCCAACGTGAGTACGATAAAACTGTAGGTACAATTACGCACACACTAACGCTAAAAATTTGTAAGAAATTATATTTTCTTGCAAATATTGAACTTGTAAACATAAATAAAACTTAGGAAACAAAATGCTTCCAATAAAGTTCAGGCTTGTCTTAAAACATAATAAAACCTGTTTTTTTTTTTTTTTTTTTTTGATTATCTAATACATTTTCTCCCAAGGCTTAAAAATAAAAAAAAACTTTTTTTCAGCTCATATTTTTTTTTTTGTTTAATCCTTTTTTATTAAAATGCATATTTTAAAATTGTTCAGGAGAAAAGTTATACACTGGGGGACAATCTCGGCCTTCGGGCCATGAGTTAAGTATCCTTGCTCTACAGCATAGATTCTCAACCTTTTTAGCTTTGTCGCCCCCTTAAGGAGCAAAAAACACTTCAACGCCCCCTTTGTGAAAACCCAGTTATTTAGAGCATGGTGAAGGAGCGAAGTGTTCTGAATTTTAAGAGACAACATTAAGCAATTTATTATGAGTTAAATCTGTTTGGTTTTTTAAAAAAATAATGTGTACATTAACTCGATACTTTCCTCTTGTAATCGCAGTCTATTTGTTATAATTAAAATAAATACGGTAATGAAAAAATACAACAAAAAAACCTATGCCTAAAACGAATAATTTATTCTTAATTAGATAATTAAAAAAACATCCAAAACAATTTTTAACGCTAAAAAGTAGTATCAACGAAACATTAGTTTCTTAACGTTCGATTCAATACTCTTAGTGAGGTGAAGACGCAAGTCACCTCGTTGCGCAATTTCGAGTTGAATTATCTTCTTTTTTTTTGCGATACGATCCGTAACAGCACTGAATCTACGTTCGACAAGGTAGGAGGAAGGGAAGGCACTTAAAAAATTTTTAAACGATAGTTCGATGTCTAGGGTAGAGTCGACTGATGTTACCTTGAATCCAAAATTCCGTGCGACGATCATCCCTTCAAAGTTTCATTAGTTGAAAGTTCGATCAATTCCTCATAAATCTGAACCTCTGCTGTTTCAATATTCACAAAAGGGTTCATAACCCACAGGGAACAAAACATCTTCAAAACGGTCAGAAAAGTCCGCGTGCAAAGAGTCAAAGGTGTTGATAGTATTTTTGTGCATCATCAGAGCGAATTTCACCAGCTTGGCCGAACTCATTCCAACCAAATTTCTTCTTCCACAAAATGAGTTTTTTCAGGATGGCAGAAGTGAATCTCGTTGTAAATTAATGTCATTGAATTTCACAAATAAATCAGCCAAAGTCTTTCTTAAATTCTAGCAATCTGTCTCTCAGAGCTACATCTCGGTTTTAAAGGAACTCAAGCACAGAGTAGAAGAGATTCCAAAACCTATTGAGACTGGCGCCTTTGGAAAGTCAGCGAATCTCAGTGTGTAGTAGCAAGCGATTGAATTCTTCATCACGCACAGCTGTCTGAATAATCAATCGATGAGAGCATAACTGTGAATTTTGTTCACAGCTAATATGACATATTGCAATAAACCCATGATGTCGACCCACCATTGCAGGAGCTCCAACAGTGGCAATCTACATAATATTTTTGTCTTTCTCTGTAAAATAATCTTGGACAGTATTAAAAATAAATTTACCTTGGGTATCTGCAATCAAGCCTCTTGCAAAAAGCATCTCTTGAATACTTTTTCCTACCTTTACAAATCGGACCTACGCCTACAGTAAAGCCTACATTGCATGGCAAGGTTGATTCATCAATTTGAAGAGAAAATTCGTTGGATATCTAAAGTTTGCATAAAGAAACTTCAACGTCTTCAGCCATCTCACCATTTCGTCCCCGCACTGTATCGTTGATTAATGGGATATTTTTTATTGCATTGGATGTGGCTAGATGGTCTAAAACTGCTTCTGAAACTTCCTTGACAACCGGCAGTATCAACTCTGCGCCGATGGTATTAGCTTTCCCAGAATAACAATATACTTTGATATATTATAAGTAGGGCCCTATAAATTATGCCGAAATTTTTAAAAAATTATGCGGCTTGGATGCGGCGATTTTTAAAAATTATGCGGCAAGGATGCGGTGTCTTTTAAAAATTTTGCATGCAGGTTGCGAATGACCCAGAAAACGATTGAAACTGAAAAAAAAATCTCTTAAAAAAGTTCAACTTTCCTGCTTTAATAAAAAAATTTTTCAATGAATACAGCAAAGATTTCAACTAAATTACCTTCTTACGTATTGTACATCCATTTTCTACATCAGAACAATTATTAAAGTTTATTAAAATGGAGAGAAGTTAGTCCAGAAGCTGCTCTTTCTTTCAAACTCTGTCTTTGTTTTGTGAAAATTTGACCGTAGCAGGATACAGCTCTTTCACAATCTACTGAATTGTTAAGCACTGAGAGCACTTGTCGTGCTTTTTTTGTAAGTTCTGGAAATCTCTCTGAGACTACCTCTGAATTTCAGAATCTAATTAAGTCCTGGTTTGAACATTCTTTTACATATTCTTTGTAAGCAGCATACTTGAGTTTTATATCTTGACCACTCATTCCTGGAATATTCTTGAATACATCGTCGTCTTCAATATTGAGGTTGACTATTTGTTCTGGATCGAAAACTCGAGCAGCTTTCATGAAGTTTAATGCAGGTTGACTAAACTTGGGCCCGCGTTTTTTGAATACGTCTAGTTCTGGAGAGTAGTAAGTATTCAACTTTGCAATTGTTTTGTGAAACACTTCTTGAAGAAATACGTTGCGTGAATCTTTTCGTGAGTATGATGCCTGAGAATTACATCGAAGTTTAGACCGCAGATCAAAAATCTTATTGTAAGCTTTGTGAATAGATACACCACATGTTTCGAAAAAGAGAAGAGTATCCATTAATATCTGAGCGTGTTCTGCAATGAACTGAAAGTCTTTGCAAACGTACTTGCTTTCCACCAAAACTTTGCACTGATTGAGACAAGCAGTGTCAGGAGTAAGGTTTATTTCACTGCTAAAAAATTCTATGTAAACATTACAATATTCAGCATGATATTGCACTGATTTAAACCAGGAATTCCACCGTGTCTTTATTGGTGCTGGACAAAGTTTAGCTTTCTTATTGTCATCTGTTAAAAACTTTAAATAGCGGCGCTTTCTTGCAGGACAATGCTTGAACAATTTCTTAAAGTTTCCTGTGAATTTGTCCACCTCTGTCAGATTCTTGGAAAGATCTGACCACCTGACCAAAAAGATTCTTGGAATTGAAAAAGAAGATATATTTCAATTGAAAAAAAAACCCTTAAGGAGAAATTTATCTGGTAAACGAATACATTTTGCTGAAAAATAAAAATTATACAGATATGCTGCGATTACGCGGAAAATTGTAAATTATGCGGATAATTCTGAATCATGCGGGTTTCCGCATATTCGCATAACTTATAGGGCCCTAATTATAAGAAGCTCTTAAACCATCATCACATTTTCGTGATGAGGTTGCTAGCAATCCTGAGACAGATGGTGCCTTCAGAAACTTGTTTTTGATGTTCGTGAAAAACTACAAATCTTTATTTTGTTTGTTAGGATGAGTTTTTTGCAAATGCTCCTGCTAACGGAAAGATTTCTTTGTCTCATTAGATAAAACTTCGTTAAAAAGTAAACACATGGGCTGTTGAGAGTTCAACAGCAATTGAACAAATCCAAACTTCGAGTACGTGGCATGGTATTGATGACACTTCTTTTTGTTAACCGACATTGTTGGTGGCAGCAAAATACAAACGATGAAGGAAAATCAACTTTTTCTCCAAATTAATAAATAATTTATGGTAAAGAACTAATCCTTGCATATATCTGGCCAAATAAACAATGAGATCGAACCGGAGCTGGAGAAAAAACTGAAAGGAAGGTGACGTAAATCATAAGAAACGCGAGTCAATTCAAACATTCATACCGAAAGCTCATGCACTTCAATTTCCGCCAAATGGCTTTAATGAGTCAGAGCCATTCGCGAAATAGTTTGAATGAATCAGAGGCAAAAAACTACTGACTCAAGCGCTGCGCTGTGTTGGTTCGGATCGGAGAATAGGTGTATAAGTTCGTTTTATTGGTGGTACAAAAGGTGTATCGGATAATCTTAATTTATTATATTAATTTAATCTTTTTTCTTTAATATTAATTTTAGATTAATTTTATTTATTAAATAAATTTAATTTAATAATTTTATTTATAAGTTTTAAAATTAAATTTGAATGACAAAACATGCTATCGCCCCCCTACCACCCAAAACATAGCCAACGCCCCCCTACCGCCCAAAACAAGTTCACCGCCCCTCACCATACTCTCAACGCCCCCATTGAGAAACACAGCTCTACAGTCTAGAAAAACTTTAATTGAAATTTTAGATTTATAAAAATTATCTTTAGGGAAATATTTTCGAAATTGCTGACACTTAGAAACAGAAAATGTTACAAAACTCTTCCCTAAAAGCGATTTATGCATAAAACTTTTACAATGTTTAATATTTTAGACTCATGTATGTTAATAATTTTTTTACGTATAAAAATAAATATAAATAAAAAAAGCCACATTTTCAACTGTCTTTCTTGTGATTTTAAAGTTTGGTAATGAGAGCTAAAATATTTTTTTACGATTTAAAAGGCACCATACAAGATTTAAAATCTAAGTGATCAAAATTACTTATAATTTTGAAATTTGTAACATACAATTTTTCAAATTTACATAATTTGGCAGTCAGATAATTGTTATAGAGTTCAGATTAACCTATGTTAGTAAACAAACTTTTTCAGTGTAATAAAATAAAATACCAATCAAGATTAACTAATATGCACTTGAAACAATTTAATTTTGTTAAGAAGCTAAAACAATTCAATATTTAATCATAATATTTCAGATATCATATTACTTTTTAAATTTTAATAATTTTGAAGGATAGAAGGTGCTCTGTTACTATTCATTTTTTTAAACACTTTTTAAATTGAACCAACCAATGAAAGGTTATGTCAATGAAGTCAAATTATCAGATAATAACAGTGCATGGCTATTAATATTGTGAATTATTTAAAGAATACTCGCTTAGCTTGATTGAATTATGAAAAAGTACAGACTATTTATTTGGAATTAAACATTCAAATTAATAATTTTTATTATAATTGCATTTTGTTTTATTTATCGTATTTATTTTCACAACTCAGCTCCAAAATAATGCGTTATTTGCATGAAAAATCCTATAATCAACTAAGAAATAAAATTTTTTTGGAATATAGGGAAAATTGATATACATAACTATTTTAGATAGTGTAATTCTCATAAAAATAGTTATCCCCGACATAACATAAATTGCAATAACAAGATCTACATTGAGCAAACATAATAATTTTGATTATGCTTGTATTTTGTTTTATTCATTTATCGTATTTATTTTCACAACTCAGCTCCAAAATAATGCGTTATTTGCATGAAAAATCTTATAATCAACTAAGAAATAAATTTTTTTTGGAATATAGGGAAAATTTATACTAATAATTATTTTAGATAGTGTAATTTTCATAAAAATAGTTGTCTGAAACAAACATTCTCAATCAACAAATAAGATAACTAACATACCAATGTCAGTGCTAAAGGCTGGAGTGACGGTCAAAGGTATGGGCAGGATCACTTGAGTTAAATTTAAGTGCAAAGAAAATTCATGATGCTTGTTGTAGGCTACAGTAGTGATGTTCTGCTTTCCTTTGCAATTATCTTGCAATTCTTCTTCACTTACAAGAGTCACTGAAAACTAACATTACAGAAAATATTATTAAATAAACACATGCAACCATAGCTGCAAACATCAATAGGAAAAAATCCAGTAGATTTTACCAAATAATATAAATTTCAAGATATTTATTGCATAATGTACTAATATTTTACACATAGGGAATTTTAGGAGTTTTTATAGTCGTCAAAATAGAAAAACTGCAATGTTTTGCAGTTATGACTGACATTAAATGAATTCGAAATTTTATGTATTATTTTTACTCAAAATTTTGAATCGTAATACGCATTTTATTCATACATAGTTTAAAGATCTATTAATTAATTTAAAAAGGGAGTTCTGGTGAAAAATAAACTGAATAGTTTAGAATAAAAAAGTTTGAAACAGATTTCTATAAATGAGACTCACTTTATTATGTATTAGGATGACATATTTAAATATTCAAGCAAGTAAAATTCTAGCAGAAATATAGATTTTTCAATAGGGATTTTTTCAGAAAAGTTATTCAATTTTAGGGAATTTTCTAAAATGTACAAAAAACCCAAGAGAATTTTTATTAAAGCAGCTGACAAGGAGTAACTGGCAAAATCCAGTAGAGTTGGAAGCTATACATACAACATAAAGAAAGAGAAATATCTATCATTTTATTACTTACTTGTACACACTTAACACTCCCCTGAGAAAAGTCAAAAACACCAATTATATCTTCACCCTGTCTATATGAAGATTTCAGCAAACAAAATCGCACCACTTTCCCATTTTGATTAGTTATGTTGTAATAGCCTAAACAAAATGCAAAAACTTAAATTAATATTATATTAAATTATACTACTGCAATTTTTCTCATAAGCATTAATACACATTTCTTTGGAAAACATAATATCATAATTTAAAGGAAGACTGGTATTTTATTCTAGCCTGCATTCCAGGCAGAAAAATTTCCTAAGCAAATTTTCATAAATCCAAATTTGTGTGTGATGCCACTTAAGAGGACGCCATACCCAGAGAAAAAATCCGAATTGGCAAAATCAGTGGTAAGTCTCGCACTTAGGGAGTGTCGCCTTCAGGGAGGGGATAATAAGTACAGTGACAGTGATTTATAATAGAAGGTCACTTAGACTGTTCCAGGGTCATTCACATAGTGATGAACAATGTGAGCATTAGTTTCTTAAAGTTATTCTGCTTCAAGGTTTGCAGTCTTCAGATTTTTCACGAAAACTTTTTTTTAGCAGTGTTCAACNGAGAGAGAGAGGGAGAGAGAGAGACAAAAATTTAACAAAAAAGTTTTTAAACTTGAATACCATGTGATTATAAATCCCGATATGAGGCTTTTAAATCACGTGAACATAAAACTCTACATCGAATTTAAAAAATGCGAAAATACAAATCATGATGCGTAATTTTCAGATCACGTAAATACAAATTACGATGCATAATTTTTAAATCGCGAGATACTTCAACTGCAAAAACGAATCACGACATTGGATTTTAAACTGGTGAGAATAAGAATTGCTACATAGGGTTTTAAAAGCGGGTAAATACAAATCGTGATATTGGATTTTTAAATCTCGTAAATAAGAATCGGAATGTATGATCTTTAAATTGCCTGAATAAGAATCGCAACGTTAAACTTTTAAATCAGGTTAATACGAAAATCGATGTTTGATAATAAAATCGCGATTTTGAAAATGCATAAATACAAAACGCGAAACTCGATTTTTAAGTCTCGTAAATAAGAATCCTAATGTATTAAATAGTGTAAATAAGAATCGCAATGCGCAACTTTTAAATCAGGTAAATACGAAAATCGATGATTGATCTTGACTTGGGATTTCTAAAAGGCTTTGTTTGTATTGTTTTTGTTTAGACATGATAAAAAAAAAATTATAAGATTAATTGAATGAGCAAATAAATATTTTCACCACAAATCCACCTCCATTTTCTATTTATTTATTTTTTTGTTTGCTTTCACGCCAGAAAACAGGAAGCAGCGACGTCAGAGTTACGAAAATACGAGCTATGCGTCAGACGGATAAAAATCTTATTTTCTGTGCGTGAAAACGGTGAAAATAGCTAAAATAAGTAAAAGTGAGGAAGGGTTAGCAGCTAGGATGTAGTTTGAATTTTCTGTTTATCTTTGAAAATCGTAAATAAATATAATGATTTTATTTCAACNCAAGAAAAAAAAAAGAAAAAAAAAAAAAAAAAAAAAAACAAATAACGAAACTTTTAGAGAATAGGAGTTTTTGATTAAAAGGCTGAAATTCGAGAGACAAAAGCGAAACAAGCGGGAATCCGTTAAAAAGCGGAAAAATCTGATCCCTGTATAAAGGTCAACCAGTTTTATCCCAAGGAAATGATTTTTAGAAGAAGTTCAGAGGGAAGAATGAGGACTTCAATAATTTCGCTCCACGGAAAATTAAATTCCTCATAAAATATTTTAACTTGTGCACAAAAATAATTTCTAGGAAATTAGCGGGAAAAATAGAAAAATCTGAAAAAGCGAAAATCCGTGAATCCGCGGAAGAATCTCATCCCTGTAAACAGTAAAAGACTAAGGCAGAATAGATTAAAGCTAATTCTATAAATTTAATATAGCACAAAAAGTATTAATAAATAATGGAAGAGAGTTAAGTATTAAATTCAGACAGGAATGATAGTTCATGTGCTCAATTCTCATGAAAAGATGCTTGAACAAGGACAAAGGAAAAGTTCTGACACCTCCACACATCTCGCTGTAAGTGATTAATCGTTTCTTTATAATAGAGTTGTTACACATTGCAGTTGTCTTGCATAGATTAATTAGTACTCATATGTACTCGTTAAAAGCATGACTTTGAAAGTTAATTTTTAAAAAATCAACTTATAACAAAAACGATTGGGCATTTTGTTTACAATATTTTTTCCACTTTTTTACCCAAAGCAGCAATGCACTAACTTTTCTTGAAAGCGGGCAGCCATAAATTAAAAAAAAGAATTTGGGGGCCAACATGAGTATGATAAAACTGTAGGTACAATTACGTACACACTAACGCTTAAAATTTGTAAACAATTACATTTTCTTGCAAGTATTGAACTTGTAAGCATGAATAAAGCTTAGAAAACAAAATGCTTGCAATCAAGTTCAGGCTTGTCTTAAAACATAATAAAACATTTTTTTTTTTTTTGTAAATCTAAGGCATTTTTTCCCATAAGTAAAAAAACTTTTTTTCAGCTTATATTTGTTTTTGTTTAATCCTTTTTTTCTTTTTAAATACATATTTTAATGATATTTCAAAATTGTTCAGGAGCAAAGTTATACTCTGGGGGACAATCTTGGCCTTCGAGCCATGAGTCAAGTATCCTTGCTCTACAGTCTAGAAAAACTTTAATTGAAATTTCAGATTCATAAAAATTTTCTTTAGGGAAATATTTTCGAAATTACAGAAACTTAAAAACAGAAAACATTACAAAACTCCTCCCTAAAAGCTATTTATGCATAAAGCTTTTACAATGTTTAATATTTCAGACTGATGAATGTTAATCATTTTTTAAATATAAAAATAAATATAAATAAAAAACCTCACATTTTCAGCTGAGTCTTTTTTTTATGGAAACTCCTTGTGATTTTAAAGTTTGGTAATGAGAGCTAAAACATATTTTTACAATTTAAAAGGCACCATACAAGATTTAAAATCTAAGTGATCAAAATTACTTATATTTTTAAAATTTGTAACACGCAATTTTCCAAATTTACATAATTTGGCAGTCAGATAATTGTTATAGAGTTCAGATCAACATATGTTAGTAAACAAACTTTTTCAGTGTAATAAAATCAAAATATCAATCAAGATTAACTGATATGCACTTGAAACAATTTAATTTTGTAAAGAAGCTAAAATAATTCAATATTTAATAATAATATTTCAGATATCATACATATTACTTTTTAAATTTTAATAATTTTGAAGGACAGAAGGTGCTCTGTACTATTCATTTTTTTTAAACACTTTTTAAATGGAACCAACCAATGAAAGGTTATGCAAGCATGTCAATGAAGTCAAATTACGAGATAATAAAAGTGTATGGCTATTAATATTGTGAATAATTTAAAGAATCCTCGCTTAGCTAGATTGAATTATGAAAAAGTACAGACTGTTTATTTGGAATTAAACGTTCAAATTAATAATTTTTATTATAGCATTTTGTTTTATTTATCATATTTATTTTCACAACTCAGCTCCAAAATAATGTGTTATTTGCATGAAAAATCCTATACTCAACTAAGAAATAACATTTTTTTGGAATATAGGGAAAATTTATACACATAATTATTTTAGATAGTGTAATTTTCATAAAAATAGTTGTCTGAAAGAAACATTCTCAATCAACAAATAAGATAACTAACATACCAATGTCAGTGCTAAAGGCTGGAGTGACGGTCAAAGGTATGGGCAGGATCACTTGAGTTAAATTTAAGTGCAAAGAAAATTCATGATGCTTGTTGTAGGCTACAGTAGTGATGTTCTGCTTTCCTTTGCAATTATCTTGCAATTCTTCTTCACTTACAAGTGTCACTGAAAACTAACATTACAGAAAATATCATTAAATAAACACATGCAACCATAGCTGCAAACATCAATAGGAAAAAATCCAGTAGATTTTACTAAATAATATAAATTTCAAGATATTTATTGCATAATGTACTAATATTTTACACATAGGGAATTTTAGGAGTTTTTATAGTCGTCAAAATAGAAAAACTGCAATGTTTTGCAGTTATGATTGACATTAAATGAATTCGAAATTTTATGTATTATTTTTACTCAAAATTTTGAATCGTAATACGCATTTTATTCATACATAGTTTAAAGATCTATTAATTAATTTAAAAAGGGAGTTCTGGTGAAAAATAAACTGAATAGTTTAGAATAAAAAAGTTTGAAACAGATTTCTATAAATGAGACTCACTTTATTATGTATTAGGATGACGTATTTAAATATTCAAGCAAGTAAAATTCTAGCAGAAATATAGATTTTTCAATAGGGATTTTTTCAGAAAAGTTATTCAATTTTAGGGAATTTTCTAAAATGTACAAAAAACCCAAGAGAATTTTTATTAAAGCAGCTGACAAGGAGTAACTGGCAAAATCCAGTAGAGTTGGAAGCTATACATACAACATAAAGAAAGAGAAATATCTATCATTTTATTACTTACTTGTACACACTTAACACTCCCCTGAGAAAAGTCAAAAACACCAATTATATCTTCACCCTGTCTATATGAAGATTTCAGCAAACAAAATCGCACCACTTTCCCATTTTGATTAGTTATGTTGTAATAGCCTAAACAAAATGCAAAAACTTAAATTAATATTATATTAAATTATACTACTGCAATTTTTCTCATAAGCATTAATACACATTTCTTTGGAAAACATAATATCATAATTTAAAGGAAGACTGGTATTTTATTCTAGCCTGCATTCCAGGCAGAAAAATTTCCTAAGCAAATTTTCATAAATCCAAATTTGTGTGTGATGCCACTTAAGAGGACGCCATACCCAGAGAAAAAATCCGAATTGGCAAAATCAGTGGTAAGTCTCGCACTTAGGGAGTGTCGCCTTCAGGGAGGGGATAATAAGTACAGTGACAGTGATTTATAATAGAAGGTCACTTAGACTGTTCCAGGGTCATTCACATAGTGATGAACAATGTGAGCATTAGTTTCTTAAAGTTATTCTGCTTCAAGGTTTGCAGTCTTCAGATTTTTCACGAAAACTTTTTTTTAGCAGTGTTCAACTCTTTGTGGCCCGATAACTTTTAACTCTGCTGTGAGATTTTTATTTTACATTAAAAGTGGCAGAATTATTTAGACAGTGAAATGTTAATTTTTCTTAAATCTTATTTTTAACATCTTTGACCACTACTATATAAAATAAAATTAAGCAATATCCAATATAAAGCTTAATAATCGTCATTTTAAATTAATTTCCAATCAATGATTTTAAATTAAAACAGTTGCTAACTTTCACCTCAATATCTTCTGATAGATAGTTACTATTACATAGACATACTATTACATAGATAGATAGACAGTTTTAGTCACTTTGACTGTTTTATTTAACCAACCAAACTTTAAAAATTCAATTTTCAAAAATTTTTTCAGCATCATCGATTGTACGAACTTTGTGTTCGCCTATCATATTGACTATTGACATCCATCGTTAAAATACATTCACGATCAATCTTACGATAGACAAAGTGAAAAGGACACATAAACAAAAAACAAATATGTGGATGGACAAATGCAGGAACGGCCAAAAATAAGAACAAGCAAAGTTGAGAGAACTAAACTGTATGAATGCGCACATTCAATATGCGTCACACCAAGGAGTTTTGCGTTGGATAAAAGCTGTATTTTCAACTTTAGACTAAGAATTCTTAAGAACTGTTTAGCACTATTTCAAATATCAGTAATTTTGAATATTTTGAAAAAAATGAGTGAATTCTGGTGATATAGGATGTTTTATATGGTTTTAAAAAATACATAGGAAATATAAGATATATATGCGGACCTTTGAGCCTTTTTTTAATAAATATAATACACACACACAAAAAAAAATTAAAAGAAAGTTATATAATGTATAATCAGAGCTTGTAAAGCAGCTTTAATAACTTTCCTGCAGTTTTCAGCAGTTAATTAAGAAATTAATATTGCGGTTATTCTCTTCTTTCATTAATGAATGATAATTTGTTTCTATCCTTAAAAAAACACATTGGTCAGAATAATAGTTCATTGCAAATTTTTTTTTGAAGGAATGCATACTAAATATCTCTGAAGATGATGTGCATTGCTATAAATTCAGCTCCCAGAAACATAGTTGTTCTACCTTCAGTTCTGAAGAAACAGAGTTGCTTTAAATTTGGTCAATAAAAACTGGACCACCTTAGATTAGAACTAGATCACCTTCAATTTAGTATTCCTTCAAGAAAAAAAAAAGGTCATCATAAATTTAATTCCCAAAAACACAATCACCTTAAATTTAGTTCCGAGAAATTAGGTCCCCTTAAATTTGGATTCCTAAGTTGTCTAGATTTAGTTTCCAAAAACTGAAGTACCCTTCATGGGGTCACCTTAAATTTGATTTCCAAAATCTTATCTTGTATTTAGTGTTCTGGATCCAACATATTTGTGTCCCAAAAACGGAGTTACATTAGTGAAACATTAGAAATCTGCTAATTTAAATGTCTCCGAACCGATAGTCTCAGGCTGCATAGAACCAACTAATTTGAAAATCTTGGATTACTTACTCGGACTCCTGCGAGCTGTAACAGCTTCTAGTAATTGAAGTGTTGAGGAAAGAGTTGGCTGTTTTCTTTGGCTCTGAAGAAAAGGGTTAGATGGTGCCACCTGTAATTCCTCACTTTCAAGAAAGCAATGTGTATCGGGAAGTCCTTGAAAAATGAAAATAGAAATGCATTCAAAAAGTGTGACAGGTTAAAAAACATACTCTCAAGTGTAGAAATTTTTCTTTTTTCATTAAAACATTAATAAATACTTTAAATGTTAACCTTTGATATGATTTCATCTATTATTAATTAGAATAAAATACAATGCAAATGTTGCCTTTGGACTCTGAGAAATTTTCTAAGTCCCAAGGTAGAACACTCCCTCCTAGAACACCCTCATAAAAAAATTTCAGAATAGAAATAAAAAAAAAAAATAGTAAGAGTGAAATTCAACCAGACAATGAATAGGGGTTTTACAAGCTTTTTCAAAAGACAACAGTAGAAATAATATTTTAGCTTTTGGAGGCCACAATGAACTCAGTTTTTATACCACTTAATAACTTTCTATCTTAGAGTAATAAGGCCAATACTAATAAACTTTAAAATAAAAAGACTAAGTACAATAATTCAGAAATATTAAAAGTTTTAAAAATCTTGTTTTCTTTAGTAAAATTTGTTTGCAGTAGATTTTCAAGAATCTGTTTGAGGAAAAAATTAATTTGATTACATCTTTACAATACATAAATTACTTGCATCTTTAATTTTTAAAAAAATCTTTAAAGTACATTTTTGAACATGTTTTGGTAGAGGAAAATTTCATTAGTGGGGGGGGGGGATAAAAATGTCAAAAAATTTAAATCTTATTTGTTAGAAAGGCAGTTATAATATTTTTAATATTGAAGTGTTTTCCAGTTAGGCTTTGGCTGCACAGTGATAATTGGAAAGTTCCACTTCGCCCTCAGACTGCAATTAGTAAAACCTTATCTTATGGGAATTTTTAACAACCTAATTTCACCAGGATACCCATATAAATACCAAGATCACCAGGACAAAATAAAATTCCCTGACTTTTTCAGGAAATGCTCAACAAATTCCATATTATATTTTTGCTATACACAGAAAGATTTCAAGGGAAAAGTAATTTTTTTTTATTCGAAATGGAATAAACTTTGACATAGAAAATTAGTCAAATATTACATATTGCAAAAAATAAAATATCACTATGTGAAAGTTTAACAAGTATATTTCATACACAAATGTATAAATTAAGGGTAAAAACAATGTTTTGAATGAAAAAATTAGAGCCTGATTGGTGATAGAAAAAAAGAGCATTATTTAACTGTTAATATACTCATTTAAAAGTTACAATATAATAGATAAAATTTAAGAAAAACTTGAAACAAAAAATAACTAAGCAAAGGGTTATTTTCTCAAATGAGATATGAATATCCTTGCTTAATTAACTGAAAGAATTGTACAATGTTGCAGCAAAATTTTTACAAGAAATAACAGAAATAGATATCATACTTATTCGATTTGAACTTCATTGGCTACTTAACATTAACGTGAATTTTGAAACTAGTTATTTTCTAAGTTTGTTTCAAGACTTTTGAAGATTTGGCTAAAATTTCTTTATTTTCCCAAACTTAAACAATATAGGAAGGAAAAGAAGTCTAGCTTTCTGAATGCCTAATTAATGTGAGGAAGTGCCCCGTATGGGATACTATACCAGAAAAACAACTTACAGGAAGAGCAACATACTTATTATATGTACAAAGATTCAGTGCATGCACATGAGAAATCGAGTGACAGTCGAATGCTATGCTACCTGAACCAATTTTTGGTAGGGTCTCCCACCATTTTATTCAATTTCAAAATATGCAAGCAGATATCATTGACATGGAGAATATAAATGAATTCACAAAATATGTAGTAATCTCTAAATAGTAGAGAATTTTAATAAATAGTACAAAAATGCAGCGACATGCAAACTATAATTAAAAAGAAAAAACATTCCTTTTCCTTCCCAACCCCAGCAAAGGTTGGAGAGAAAAGGAGCAAGCCTGTTTCTAATGTTGCTTTTTTTTTCCTACACACAGGGCCCGTACCAGCCCTTGGGAGACCAGTTCACATTATATCTATGGAAGCTAGCCTTCTCTTCCTACATATATTCTATACTCAAATTCTCTGACAATTCCAGGTTTTACCTGACTTTGAAGGAACCCTATGTTACAAATGAAAAACTTCTAATAATTTGAAAATTCTACACTGATAAAGACAGAACTCTTAAGGGAAAATAAATTTAATACGAAAATTCTAACCTGATAACACGAGTACTCTTATAGGAATTTTCAACAATTTAATTGCGGTATTGACTCTCTGAGTACCCACAGTGATTTTGTATGCATATTTCACACACTGGCCTCTGTAGGATGGGGGAGCATTGTTTGGTATGGTTTCCCTGTAAATAACTATAAATATAAATCAATTAGTATTTGCTTAGACTAAAAGTTAAATAAGCATAAAAAAGCTGTAAAATGATTTTATTCAATTACCAAATTACTCCTCAAAAATAGCTTAGAATTTAGAAACGAAACATTTTACAAAAGCTCCATTTTATTAAAAAAAACTAATTAGAATAATGAAATGCTTATAAAATCATTTGCACAAATAATGTTTAATATGTAATGTATATGCTTGTCACCATGAAACCAACAATGATATAAATATTTATGCATTATAAAAACAATGATTTTTAAAATACATTTTCAGAGTTTTTTTGTAAAAACTCACATATTTTGACAATAGAAAGAATTTTATTGACGGAATTCAACAATACAATAAAAAAGAAACACATATTTTTAGTAAATAAAAATAATTAAACATAAAAATAGAATGGAGTAATCACAAATCTACATAGATAAGTAGATTTAAGACATTAATAAGCAAAAAATAAACTTACATGTTTTACTTTCACCAGGCAGTAATTTCAAATCACAAAATAAAATTTTTGGTTTAGTAGATAGTACAACATGGCCACTTTCACCTATAAAAAGAATCATATTTTCAATGACATTTCTTTCTTGGAAGAAAAATAGAAGAAAAGTATATAACCATTTCAATCAAACAAAATTTATTGCGTCTAAAATAAACAGTAATACATTTTAATTTACATGTTATAGTAACTGTGGTTCAATTGATATGGATACTCCAAAATAAAATTATTTGCGAAACAGAAAAACACATAACTAACCATCTTAGGCCAGACAACCTCGCTCATTGCAGGTCGGAACAAAACTAACCCCTTTTAGGAAATAGGAAACACCCAAAAGTTATCCAATAGCAGCGCCATCTTTTAATTAACACAAATAATAGACAAATGACATATTCTGATATTACACATGTATTTAGTATAAATAAAACAATTTCCATCAATTTTATTAACAAAAAATATACACAATGCTCATATTCAATTTCTTTTCTTTTTTAACATTTTCATGATCATTTGCCTCTTTTTACTAAGCTAACTTTCCTTTAAAATAACTCAATGACATAAAAATATGTATTGAGGAGCACACTTTTTTTCTGCATAGTATAATGAAACAGGAAAAATTTATTCCCTTTACTCACCAATGTGTGGCTAAAAAGTTCAACAAGTTCTTTCTAAGATAAAGGTAATTTTTTTCTATGCTGACCACGGTTGATTAGTTTTTAACATTTATTAATTTTTGATAACTTTAGATATGTAAAAAATAGTCACGTCAAAAACCTTGTATAAAATCCCGTGCCAAGAAACATTACTTCAAAAATACAAAATGCACGCCTTTTTAACAGTGTTTTTCAAATCTATGCAATAATTTTAAAATTTTAATGAGGCCATGGACACACTCATGGCCCAGATATTATGATTTTTTTTAGGCAATTGACTTTTATTCAACAAAATTTTAAAATGCAGAAAAATTTTCAAATATTATTTAACAAATTAGGTAAATTTGCATTTGTCTCACAAAAAAAAAAAAAAAAAAAAAAAAAAAAAAAAAAAAAAAAAAAAAAAANAAAAAAAAAAAAAAAAAAAAAAAAAAAACCAGAATCGTCTGTAAAGCTAACATTTGTAGAGTTTCAAGCAGGCATATATAGGTCATTCTCTGTAAAGTCCTAATTTCGAACCTTTGATTTATCATTTGTTTCATCCTTTAAATTTACTCCCCAAGAAGAAGCATTTTCCTGCAATAGAAGGAACACAAAAGGTGGCACATTTCTGGTTAAGGAATATGGAGCAAGATTCCTTTCAAAAGGCCATGAATGATTTAGAACTATGATGGAGTAAATTTTAAAACCAGTATAAAACTCTTAAACATAATAAATATTTATGCATTTTTTTGTACACTTTTGAATGCTAATCAAAAATTCATCATACTTTTTAATATGACTCGAAACTAACAGGTGGTATATTAGTTTGAGACTGCTACAAAATAATTGTCAGTGGTCCCTTGGTTCAGCAATCAATGTAAAGGAATGGTACGCTGTTTAGGATTTCTTTCCTTAAATATTTGGTTCCATGTCTTGGTCTGCATTTTTCACAAAATAGCATATTTCATCCTATTTGTGGCATTTCACATTCTCTGTATAGCTTTCACATTAAACACACTTTTTTTAACTGTTCTTCCTTAAATATTTTTTTTTTTAAAAAATCTAATAGCGACACCTAAATGTACCAATGAAAATGTAGCATATAGACCAGTAATATTTTTTAGTTACTGACTTTTCGGACCTGTTATTAGAGCTGAATTTCTTCCCTAGCTTTTTGATATATCTGTGTAGATTTATTTGAAAACTAATATTGATTTAAATGCATGATGCAGTTAGAAAAGAGATTTTAAAAAATGCATTTCATATGACTGTTAAAAGTATAATAAAAAATAATAGTTTTTCTCAAACAGTTTACCTCTGCAAGGAATAAATGATGTATCATGTGATGCTGTAGCCAATTCTTCTTGCGATGCTGTAATCGGAAATTTTACTAAAGTATTATCAACAGTGCATTGGCAATGAATTTGTGCACTTGCCCAGGCAAGTACCTCTTCAATGTCACTGGAAAAAATAAATTACAAATAAAAAAATTGTACAAAAATGCCTATACTATTCACGACAAGAAGGCAAAATAATAAATATTTTATGTAACAAACTATTGCTGAATTTACCTTAATTAATAATAAAAAATAAAATACAAAAACAAAATTAAACTAATAACAGCAAATTTAAATTGTCATCAATATTCTGTATTTTCAATTGACTGTTAAACATACTTGAATAAATATTCAAAAATTCAAAACAGGAAAATGCAATTTTTTTATTAATAAAATAAAATATAAAAATTATATTACACTAATAATAAAAATTTTAAATTATCTGCTATAATCAGTGTTCTCCTCAGGCATTTTAAGAAGGGCTGTTTGCCTTTGATGTCTATAAACATGCCTTCTTTGCCCTTTTTGTAAAAATAAGACACCATCCCTTAAAAACTCGGCCCTTTTATTCATATTCCTTCCTTAAAAAATTATTTCACTGCTTAAATAATAATTACACACTAGTAAAATTATCTACGTTTATAGGTTTAATTCTCATTACTACTACAAATATTTACCTACTTTGTTTGGATTGCTCTCAGCTGGTTAATTTTTTATAAGTAATCTCTTTTAGCTCGGGGAAAAAACTTTCAACAAATTTTTCAATGATTTTAAATTTTAGAATTATTTTTAAATAAATACCTATAAAAAAATGAGCTTTTAAATGTTTGTTTTCTCATAATTTTCAGTTTAAGTTATGGAAAAATGCTCTAAGTTGTGTATCAATTAATAATTTTTTCATTTTATACTTTTTTTGAAAAAAATTTATGCACAGAGATTGTCTTTAACATACCTTAATTATTTACATAAAAAGCGTTTCCGTTATTTTAAGAATGAGAAAAGATAATTGTTAAAATTATACACATAAAATAGTTTAAGAGGGTAATTTAAAAATTGTTGAGGATCAAATTCAGGTATTATAAAATATTTCACACTTTGATCGATTTTTACTGTGGTAAGTGAAAGAGTGGCAATGCCCTGCCCTTTTTTTTTTCTATGGAGAACTTTGCATAATCTCGATTTTAAATTGGCTATTAATCCAAACTTAAATCAATATTCAAAATATAAAGAATATATATATATAAAAAAAGGGAATCGTATTCAATTTTTTATTAATAAAAGGGAACAAAATATAAAAACTATATTACGTTTTAAAAACTACAAATTTAGACTAACTGCTATATTCTCGATTAATTATTAAATAAATATCTGCTAGATTATCTATTGACTATTAAGTATACTAAAATAAATATTTAAATTAAGAAATTTAAAAAGAAAATAAATAAAAGAGGTAACAGAGGAAAAAAAATTCAAAAACTTTTTTTAATACTTCTGTTAAAAGTTAGTTAGTTAGTTTCGTTCATATAAATTCATTCATTTTTTTATACATTAATCAACTATATTATGAAAATAATAAATACTAGTTTAATAACTAGTCTAAATACTAGTCTAAATATACATATTATTTAAGATCAAGCAATATAATCTATCCAATTACAACTATATGTTTGTAAAATTGAAAAAAATGAAATGATATACGGGATTTCAATTGACATTGAACTTTTATTTTACACTAAAAGTTTTTTTTTATAAATATTTGGAATTTAATATTAAAAAATTTGAGTGAGGTGTTTATTTTATTGTGAATATTAGTTACATTTGCAGTTTTAGGCGTTTTGTTTAATAATTATCAACTATAACTATAAATATATGAAAGAAGATAATGAGCATGTAAAAATATTCTGATTCTTACTTATTTGATTGGCTTTGTTTCTGTGAGTAAGTGAATGGACTTCGAAATGACACATGGCATTCAACAGCCTCACCTGAAAGAAAAACTGATCCATGTGGCAGTCGAGCATGCACTTCTATCATCTAAAAATAAATAAAACTGTTGTGATACTAACAAATTATAATTATTATATTTATTGGCATTACTTCATTTAAAAATATAATTTAAACTTAAGTTAACTTTTGACAATTCTAACTTAAAATATCAAAACTTTCATTATAAACAAACTATTATACACCTGGAAAAGAAATTGTTCTTCACATTTTAATATCAATAGAATCCCCCACCAGAAATTTTCAGTTAGGGACCAGGATAATTTTTAAACTTCCAATAACAAAAATAGTGAGAAGATTTCATTAGTGGTATCTTTAGCAAAATGGTTATCAAGTTTTAGCAACAACTAGGCTGTTGTCCACAAGACACGCACAAAAAAAAAAAAAAAAAAAATCACAGAACTCAAAAAGTAAAATTGCTAGCCATCATTATATTTCTTATAATTTATTGCAAGGGAGCCAAGGTGGTTCAGGGAATAGAGCATTCAATTTCCAATGAGGTGACCTAGGTTCGAATCACAGAGGTGGCTGGTCGATAAGAAATTTTTCTCTGGCTCGCACCAACCACAGTGCTGATGTAAAATATTCTCAATGGTAGACGGATCTTGGATTAGAATCTCCTTACTGCTAGTGGGAGGTTTTCTTGCCTTTTTTCTCTCCATTTAACGTAGCTATGATAGCTAGCTTGTCCTAATGCTTGACCCAGAAGTTCATTGTCTTCAAGGTTAGGTTTAAAACTACTAAGTCACATAAGTAACCATTGTTAGTTGTAAACTGTCAGGTCGAACAAACATTGTCGGCTGTTCAATGTCTATTATAAAATAAAATTTATTGCTAAGGTAAGAGCACTTGGCAATTTCAATTGATCAAGTACAAATTTAGAAATATTTCCAAAATATCATATTATAACTTTTTACAATTCATAAATCTATAAAGAAATATATACCTATAAGCGTATAACAATGCTTTTACTATTTTAAAAGAAATGCTTTTTTTTTTTTATAAGACTCCTAATAATATACAAAAAGTAATCATCAAAAGACAAAATTTTTTTCAGATTAAATCAAATTTCAAGTAAAATAAATTTTTAAACAGAGATCTGTTAGTTTTTTTTTAAGAGGTACTTATTTTGTGAAAATTTAAAAAATCAACACAAAAATATAGTAAAGTAAGAAAACCTTTTCAAAATATGTCACTACAAATAAAAATATTTTATGACTTAAGTTTTTGTATATTTTCCCCCATATAAAGAAGATAATATTTGTTATTGTAAAATTCTGGGCTTAAAATTGCATCCAAGTTTAAAAATCCATAAAATTCATAGTCCATAGTTAAATTTCAACTCGAATTTAATAAAAACTTGCATTAACAGTACTTATTTTCATTAGTAGAACATTTTTGACTAGGTCATAGAGAAAAAAGTTTCACATAGAAATAAATGTTACATAAAACATAAAGGTCTGTTGGAATAAATTTACAATAGTGTTTACGATAATGTTCGAATTTTGATTTCCTGTAAAGTTTATAGATAGAAACCTCATTGTTTCATTTAAAAAAACTCAGAGAAAAAAAAAAGAAACTTGCTTTGATATGGCGCAAGCGACCGGTTAGGATTACCACATTGCACTATCTGACCAAACACATGCTACCTTTTTGTAAAAGACAGCTGGCAAAAAAGCTCCTATTTTTTCTTGATTGCAACGAGAATGGGGTTTGCATGAGAACTTGCTTTATTAACTCCTTCCTTCTCGCTCCCGTGAAAATGATGGGGTGAAGTTTCACCCTCTATTTCTCGCTCCCGTGATATTTCCGGGATGGAGTGTTCAGTTGTAATGCGCCAAAAGAATAACACTAATTCATTTCATTTGGCCGGAAAGCATTTTATTTCTCATTTTACACACCAGATGGCAGTACCAGGATACTTTTAAGATAATTGTAGATAGTTAGTTTATTTTAGACTGGATGTCAGCACTAATCAAGGATAAAAAAAATAGGCACTTTTATGACTGTTTTCTTGGAAATTAACCGATTGTTAAGGGGTAAAAAGTATTTTGCGAAACTACCGTTTTTCCTAAAGTTGAATTTGTGAAGGTACTGCTACAAGGTAGTAAATATACCCTGGACAGACCCCTGCTTTATCTTTAAAAAAAGCAATGCTAAAAGAAAATCATAAATTTAACATTATTTATACTCTCTGTGTTTTTCAGCACAATCACTTATCAAAACATTTAGTCCAAGACAGATGCACTAAGTCCCATTTGCTATTCCAAGAAGGCAATGTTATTTTAATATTCATTAGAATGTCAGCAAAGAACTGTTTAATTGAATATAGTGACCGAAATTTAGTAATTTGATTTAGAAGAATTTTCAGGGAAATTATTAAAACCATTATTTACTTTAATATTAATAAAATAACTTATCTTTTATCTTAACTTATTCTTGTATTTTTTATTATTATTTTTTTTTTTTTTTGAATAAAGGTAGAGTCATAAATTCTTTCCTTACACTTAGGTGGTCATAAATTATGATAATTTATAATCTGTTCAAAATTCTTTAAAAGTTACAATAAATTTCTTAATAATACTTCTCTTGTTTGAAAACTGTATTCCTTTTTTTAAGAAATGACTGCCCCCCTTTTTTACCTTATTTTTTTAGTAAAGACATATGGTTTTCATAATTATCTAGATGTGTTATGCATAAAAATGTTATGTAAAAAGGCAGCCCCAAATTATTATGTTTATGAAATTTTAACCTATGAAGTATAATTTCAAAGGGTTCATTTACATGAATATAAATATTAAAAAAAATTTCACAATTAACAATTTTTCTGTTAGTTACAGACTGCTTTTTAGAATTGGTCAAGTATTCTTTTTTAGGGATAATTTCTGTATTGTGATCTACAACAGCGTCTACCAGAAACTAAAAATAAATAAGGGGAGTATAACTTGTAGTGACCTCAGGCAAACCTCTGCTGTTTTTAAATTTTGCAAGTGTAAAATCCTTTTAGTGCCTCAGCGTTTGTAGTTAGTCATAAAATTATACTTATTAGTAATTGTTTGATGCTTAGACATTGATTTGAAAAGTTCAATTTCATGCAAAAAACTATATTTGTATTTTAAATTCAGAAAAATTGCGGTATGTAAAAATTGAGCTTAATTATGACAATTTACAGGTAATGATTAAGTGATGAAACCAACAGAATTCAATCAATGGCATCTACAGTTTTGCTGATATGAAATTTAATGAAAACTAACCATTGAAATACTCTGGAATCCAAAACTGCATTTAAATTAATGGTTGAAATAATTTTAAAATGACTAAAATTAAAAATCTCTAATGGAATATTTGTAGTTTATTAAGGTTTTTTTCGATAAGAAAGAAATATGCAATTAAACCATACTAATTTAACAGCGGAGACACTTGTAAATAAACACAAACTGACATTTGACGACTCAACATTACAAATACCGTCACAGTTACATTAAAATTTGATAAGTAAACACTTTGTAAGCTGTAAGCAAAATATATTTTTAATCACAAAGCACTAAACTGATTTCCATTATCATCACTACGTAAGTCTGTGCTAGACATTTGGACACTTTGAAATTAATATATTTTACTGTGTTTTCGGATTTTATACTTCGTAAGTAATTTAACATAATACAGTTTTACTTATCTCCTTTTTAATTTAAAAAATATTCATTAAAAGCTATTTTATTTCGTTTATTTCATGAACGAAAATAAGTAGTACCTTTAGCATTAGTAGTAGTAGCATTAATCTTTTAGTTTTTATCATATTTAGAAAAACGTATATTTTTACTGTTAAATTTTTTAGTTAAACGCAAAGCTGCTGACATTGTCTTTATTGCAATTTCTCAGTTTCAAAAAATTTACATAGCTTTTTAACAGTATCAGCTCTCAACTTTAATAACAAAAAAGGTATTAAATGTTTTAAACTTATTTTGACCCTGTGCAACAATTTTAAAATTTGGAGACAGTGCCATTTCGGTAGCTTAAATCCACCATTCATGTCATTAATTTGAGATAACCCTCATTATAACACATTCTCCTAAATCAAGAACATATCGCTGGTTTAAAACCAAAACGACACACCTGCAGGCATAAGACGTTTGCAGATGTGTCGTTTTAATTTTGAACCAGCGATATGTATCCATGCATCAATCTAGTTCTTAATTCACAATGTAGATGTAAAACATTCACCTAGTTATAGATGCGGTATAGCCTCAACAGAGTCATGCGTCAAAAACTCCCAACAAACAAACAGATATTTCAAACGTTGTTCAATTTTTCAATTATATTCTTAAGTACTTTTTTTATACAAATATAGTACTTTTTTGCTTAATTACTTTTTTTTACTTTTAGTTAAGTAACCTCGGTTTAGTGTTCTTTCATCCTTCTCTTAGCATATCTGTTATAATAATTTTAAAAAAAAATCAAATCTGCTTTTTTGTCAAAGAATATTTGGGGTTGAAAACATTTAACATAATATTAAGTTAGCTAATGTAATACAACTTTTTATGCACTGCATTTATTATTAATTGATTGAATAATATTTCTTGTTTAAAGTCTCATACTCATTTGTTAAAATTTAATATAATACAGTTTTTAATTCATTCCTAAGTGCAGGAGAAATAGGTTAGTATGTTTTACTGTGCATTAAATAGAAATATAAAAAAATTTACGATATTTTTTTGTTTGCTGCAGTTAGGGTCATTAAAGTTAAGAAATTTTCAACTATATATATGGGAGAAAAATGGGCTGATATCAAAATGGATGAAGAACGTACCACAAATAATGTTTTTAATGCTAGACCAGCTGCATATGAGATGGCCTAGAAAAAGACCTTTTGGTTTTAAAAGCTGGAAAACACTAGCAAGAAAAAGGTTAGGCTAGAAGAAATTCATGAAAGGCCCACCTTGGGCTGTCGAGCCAATGATGATGGGAGGAGAAAGGGTTAGAGTAGGGAATTTTTATAAATCTACCAGGAAGTTATACATATCTGGTACTTTTTATTATTATTAAAGATTGAACTTCTATAAGGTCAGGTGGGGTAAGGCAGTTATAAAGTCAAACTTTTTTTAAAGAAGAAAATCAAACTTAAATTTATTTTACCAATCATTTTGATTCATTTCATATACATTGGGTTCATATAGATGAAATATGAAGCGTGTATCAATTATGTTTAATTATTTTCTTACAGTAATGCTTTTAAAAGAACATATTTCAATACATCCACTTTACCCCAGAATAGAGTAAAGTGGGTATAGTTCTAAAATTACTATTCAAACATATGTGAATATTGTTTTATAAATGAAAATGGTCTTAAATAACTGTATCTTGATTATATTTAAAGGAATAATTGCTAAAATGAACTTTTTCTTATTATTAAGTTAAAGAGTTTATGTTCATGATTATCGAAATTAGGTTTCACTTAGGATGCAGTACATTTTACTGAACTTTACAGAATTTCTTCAAAAAGCAAGGAAAGAGAAATAGTTTTCGGTTTATTTGATATATAAACGAGAGTGTAAAAATTAATATCTATGATAGATAGTAGTATAAAATGTTTTTACTATTTGTAGCAGGCATGCAATTTTATTTAATTTTGTTATTTTAAGGAAATTGTTTTGTTTTCCCTGAAAAAACTGTCACATGAAGGTAGAAACTTGTGTTAAAACTCATTCATGTCTTTTAAGTATGCTCACTAAATTGCTATTTGGGTAAATTTTTTTAAATTGTTTGATATGTCTTATATTATTATATTATCCCTCCCCCTTTATCACTGTTTTCTTTAAGAAATAAAATTTAAAAGAAATTTTGTTTTCATCCTTAAAATTGGTATGTAGGACTATAATCAGACAAGCAAATTATTTTTTACCTGTTTCATTATAAAATATAGAGCATTAGATACTTACTAAAGCTAACACAGAGGAAGAAAAAATACCCCTAATTATACCATAATTTACTGAAGCTTAACCATATGAATGGTGCTTTTAATATAAATGTAAACAACAACAATCTCAAGCTCTTGACCTGCTCTACTTCCAGTAAGAAAGTATACAGCTGCTTACTGCAACTCATTCTGTGAGGCAATATTTTCAAACAGATAATTTTGTTTTTGATAATAGAAATAAATTATATAATTTCTGAGCTCAAATCTGTTTAAAAATCTGTTCAAATCTGCTGTCAAATTTCGTAAGATATTAATGACGTTAAGTAATTCTGGTGAGTTTGAAGTGAAAATTTGTTTTAGTTATTTAGAGATGTATTGTTAAAAAATGGTTGCTAGGTTTAAAAAGAACTCGCTTTTTCGGCAGTTCTGATTCAGCCTCTTTTTACTTGTTTATTACTGTTTGTTCTTGATGCAAGCCGTGCACCATCATACGTTAATGTTAGCATATTGTTCGAGCAGCGAAATTAAGTTCATTTTACAAATTGTGATTCAGGTTTAAATTTCTTAGTTGATATATTGTTAACAAGATAAGAAGTGTTTTATAATGATTCTTTTTCAAATGACAATTCTTATGTCTTGTAATGACAGGTCTTCAAATGACAATTCTTCTTTTAAACACAAATAATAAATCAGGTACCTAACAAATACAAGAAATACTGTTCAAATGAGGCTCTCAACACAATGATCATGTTGTGGCTTCAAAATGCACCAAAAAATATAGGCATTCAAGAGCGCTTGCAGTGCTCCCTAGTGTAGGAAACATCGTCAACCCACTTTACCTGAATTCATAATAAAAAGGATTTTGAAATTTATTCTTAAATTTGTATTCAAATCTGTTCTTTTTAGATGTTCCTCTAGCAGTTTGAACTAAAATTAATAGTTTTTGCTGGTTTTTAAGAGTATTAAAAAAAAGTTTATCAACAGCTTAAACTAGCATGTATAAGTCGATTATAAACAGATAGTTTGTAAACATTGAACTTTTATCAGCTTCTAAAACTAAATTAAAAGTGCTTGCCACTGTTCCAGTAAATGTCTATATAAATATTAAATGAATTATCTCGATTTAAAATAAGAAAATGGATGTTTTTTAATATAATTTCACTCTCTTCCACCTATGTATATAGATGTAAAATATGCATGTATAAAAATGTTTTATAACCCCCTTCCCCCCANCCCCCCCCCCCCCATGTTGTAAGGTAAATACCTGGGTAAACACCCAAAATGCATAAATATCTGGGTATTTAAAAATTTTATTGATAATTCAATGGTTATTTTTTGTTATTCAAAATTATTTGTAATTTCGACACAATTAAGTTTTGCTTACATTGTCAATACTTAATTCATCATTTACTATAATAAAGAAAAAGTCATTCAATTGAACATATAAATTATTATTATTTTTTTTAATATTCTTTTCTTGAGCATGTTATGATTTAATTCTCATTAAATTCACATTTCTAATCATAATTCCCAGTATTTAAAATAGGGGTGCCATCCCCTTTGCAGAGGATCAAAATTGTGATGTCATGTCTTCGGATCATCCTCAGAGACCATCCAAAGTCCTGATCCCAGGTATGACGGTCTGTTAATGAAACTCTGTTAATAACAGGTCGATGTAAATAAGCTATAGCAACAATTTCCAATATTTGTTTTAAACGTAACATCTGAACGAGTAAATATTTGGCAGAAATATATTTTTTAAATGCAGAAATTTATACAAGTTCTACATAATTTACTATGAAAAATTTAACATACAAAGCTTTTCCTGCATATGAATAGTACATAATTCCTATTAGATCCTTAATTATGATGGGATAATATCTTTCTGAACAATAATAATGTCCAATATGTTAAATTGGCTGTAATTTTTTTTAATATTTTTATTTCATTATTACTAATTAATTAAGAAGTATAGCTTAATATTAGTATGCATTTTCAAAGGGGTATAAAATGTATGCTAGCTTGAATGTTTTGATATTTTTTTTATGCAAAGTTGAAATTAGATCGGGAAGCTTCTTTCTCCATGGAAAAAATACCTGGGTTAATATCCTTTTATAAATACCCTACGCACTGGGTATTTACTTGTTACATAAGCTGATTTTAATGTGTATTTTTTTAAATTTATTTTTCATCTATTTATTTTTGTCGATGCCAGCCTTTTGGTGTGAGGCTAGTGTGTGCCGATCATAAAATTGATCATTTTATCTAACTTTCCCAACTTTTTTTTCTTCAAACCAATAACTCGTTATCATGTAAACTGTAAGTATTCATACAAAAGCTGTGTTGATAAGTTTTCTTATTTTTTGGGAAAGCGATTTTAAAATTATTTTTAAAGGCAATAGATAACCCATCTGTTCGTGTATTTCAATTACCTAAGAACTGTTCTTCATGTTTTATATCAATATCATACTATTATCAGAATCACCTATCGCAACATACGAAAAAGAAAAGGATTCTTTTTCCTAAAACAATCAATGAATCTCCATTTCCTGGCGAAGTTTGATTTACTTTCTGAGGTTACTTAAATGTTCTAAGGTTATACTAATTACAAAAAACACTGAAATTTTTAAGTAGTTATTTAAAAGCAAATTAAGAATTAACTTTTTCTATTATACTAACTTTATTACTACTAAACTTATAATTTCAGGGGTGATTGTAGTTCGGGTGTACTCCGGAATTCCGGATTTTTCACATCCTTCTTCCGGATCTAGAAATTGATTTGCCATTCTCAGAATTTTTAGAATGTGATTTGTCCGCGAATTTTCAGGACCATCGATTTGCGGACTTTCGCTCATCAAAACTTATAATTCGACGAAATTTTCACTGCAACCTAAAATTTAAAGCAAGAGTGAAGATTTAAAGTAAGAAACTAAAATGTAATTTTTGAAAATTTTGCTAAATCACAAACGAGACGTTTACATACATATGATTCTCCCACCAATTTGATTTTTTTAAAAATATGTTTCTTGGCTTTTCGCTGTTTTTAATATTTGAAACTACGTCAGAATCCGCTAATGTTGGATTCCGATGTAGTTTCACGCTATTTTATATCAAACGAATCACTCCTATCCTATCCTACACTATCCTATTCACTCGATTTTTATATCAAACATCGATTTTCGGATTTACCTGATTTAAAAGTTACACATTGTGAATCGTATTCACGAGATTTAAAAATCAAATATCGCTATTTCTATTGACGCGTTTTTAAAATGCAATATCGCGATTCTTGTAAGAATTAAGTTTTTTCTTTAATTAGAGTTACTGTAAAGATGTGATATACTTCATTGGTAGGTCATTAAATTATAAATTTCAGTTCAAAAAATTATAAACATGTATAGCATATAAATTGATATGGAGTTTTTGTTCATAAAATCTTTAGGATTTTTCACTTCAGTGTCACAATTATCCCTGTAATTTGCTTGTTAGCGATCAAAATCTGCAGTCATACAACTGCATATGAAAGTGTTTGTGAATCTGCCAACATTTTTAGCCAAGTTTATTCGCAAATAATATAAATTCTTTAGCCTTTTACTTGTTTGCAGGTAAGAAGAGATGTCTTACATGCTGGAACATCTTCACAATGGGTGGCAAGTGGACAGAGCCATTCTCTCAGAGGAGGACAGGTTGGTAGTGATTCGATTTGGACACGACTGGGACCCCACGTGCATGAAAATGGATGAAACACTGTATAAAATAGCACAGAGGATAAAAAATTTTGCAGTCATCTACCTGGTGGATACTACTGAAGTTCCAGATTTCAATAAGATGTACGAATTGTACGATCCCTGTACTTTGATGTTTTTCTTCAGGAACAAGCATATACAGATTGATTTGGGTACTGGTAATAACAATAAAATAAACTGGGCCATTGAAGATAAAAATGAAATGATCGATATTCTGGAAGTGCTCTACAGAGGTGCAAGAAAAGGCAGAGGTTTGGTGATATCTCCCAAAGACTATTCTACAAAATACAGATATTAACGCATCATCGCATTTTCTATTATCATTTCTTGTTGGTGACTTGTCTATTTTACATTTGTCTATTAAAAATAAATCAATAAATAGATCCTTCATGTTTTATAAAATCTTGGTCATTTTAAAGAAAAATTATGTTTGCATTATGATGTGTTAGTGATGCTTGACTGAACCTTAGCAAATATCATTGTGTGTGTGTTCCATTTATATGTGTGAATTATGATGTAAAATAAATTCATGTTTAAATTTTAGATATTATTTCGATATCTATATATATATTTCTCTTACACGGCGACAAAAAAAGCCTCATTACAACTCNAGCCTCCTAGTTTGATTTAAAACATGACTTAGGACACAATAGCAATAATAACACTAACTCTTTTTCTGTTTGTTGGCTGTCTATGAAAAATTTCACAAGTTTTCTTATCTGAGTTATTTAAATTTTTTAGCTGTTTTTATTTGATGATTATTGTTTCATTATGCTTCCTTCCATTGAATAATAATTTTATTATGATACTCATAGTTTATGAATCACATTTGAGCTGGTGATTTTTTGGTGGTAGTAGTTTATTTCTGGTTAAATAAACTACTACCACATAAATGAATTTTTTGCATAGTTTAAATGTCCTAAGTTGAGAAAATTGGTAACATTCTCCATGATGCGTAGAGTTTTTAAAAAGTGCTTAAAGGTGCTTATTTTCGTTTTTTTTCTTTCTTTTTTTTGAAGCCCTTAAAGGTAGTTTTTTTCACTGGGTGTTTTTAAAAACTGCTTAATTTTCCTTTTTCGAAAATAAATTTTTTTTCGCTCCACACATATTATGCGAAGCGTGCTTTTCACATTGTTTTATTCAACGTTTTCACAATTCATTCAACCACAATCTATTTCGGCGTCCCGTCGACCCATAGCGTATGAAAGCGCCTATCATTTTATATGTTTGATGAAATATTTGCGAGGCCACATGTGCGTCTACTGAGCTGGGTGCAATGAGATTCTTGCACTCTCATGTGCAACTCTGCTGCATTTTGCAAGATATTCTCAATTTCAGGCTTCATTTCCACCCTCTGATATCGAACCGAAAAACCTCTTGATCTTTTTATAATGGCTAATATAATCAAGAAAAGAGTTCTTTGTCAAAAACTAGTTATATTATCATGATCATGTGAAGTCTTTGAAAATTGAACCGAAAAACCTCTTGATCTTTTTATAATGGCTAATATAAATCAAGAAAAGAGTTCTTTGTCAAAAACTAGCTGTATTATCATGATCATGTAAAGTCTTAGAAAATTTTTTGCATTTTGTTGATGTATAAAGTGCTAAAAAAATACTTAAAAGACGCTTATTTTTTGTTGAAAGATTTGGCTACGCACCCTATTCTCTAGTTAACTCCTGAATATACAATTGGGTATTTTATGCAGCAAATATTTATTACAAAGTTTTCATTTCTATTGAACAAAAAGAGGATAACCTCACGATATGTGCACAAAAAAAGTTTATTAATTGTAGAAATTTTAATATTAGCTATAATAATAAAAGTTCTAAATAATCTGCCAAATATAAAAATTTGAATTATTTTTTTATCAATTATTTGTGGATTTCAAATTTTTTTCTTCTTGGTATTATAAAATTCTTATTTTAGTATTGTAAAATTATCGGCTAATAATTAAATATATCAATAAACATTTTCAATAAGATGTCGATTTATAACAATTTACTTTGTTTTTTTATAGTTGGATCCTCCAACCCTTACCTTTTTTAAAAAAAAATTAGAAGCCCCTGTCCCCTGTTCATTCTGCTCACCAACTTCTAGGGTTACTTTTTATTTATAATTTCTTTTTTTTTTTCTATCTTAGAAGTTGATAAAAAAGATTCATTTAAATCTATAAATTATAATTCTTAGTAAGCACCTTTCATAGTTTGTCAATCATTACGAAATAAAATTATATCTGGATTTGAAATTATTCAACTGTACTTTATTGAAGATAGGACAAATTTATATATATATGATGAATTTATATTGATGAAGGTTGGCATTGTCGATAACTCCTCACTTCGCATATGGGTGACCTTCAGACAAAATATGTTCACGCTTACATCGATATGTAACGCCTATTTCGATAAACGACATGGATGATTTCTATTTGAGACTTCATCATCGTACCCCAGCACTATCGCATCTGGAATCTCAATTAACCAGCACACACTCGACTGCTAATAGCAACACAGAACAAATCATACATACTACAGTGAACTTAAAACAATTACAACGACAAACGCTCAAAACTGGGTGAACTTATTACCGCTCAATATCCACTGAACTTAATACAGTTCTTCCGGTACTTTCGCAAGTACAGCTACTAGTGGTCATCTGATCCCATCCCTACAATATAATTATCACACTCCACAATATATTTATTACACATCTAAATACTACACTGGTGTGCAAAACTTTTATTAAGCAACAAGTGCGTTTTTTGTCATAACTCTACAAGAAATCATCCGATTGACATGAAATTTGAATATGATGTACATTATTTTGTACATAAACGATAGTAAAAGAATAAAGGCGCAGAAATGAATATAAAGCTTAAAGTAGGGTATGGAACAAAAAAAGGCTTTATTTGACATATAATGGCGTTCGCGTTACACATGATTGCCTGAAGAAGCGTAAGTACAACTGGCAGATGTTCCCTAGTATGTGATATGCCCTCCCCTCACTGTAATTGTTGCTTGGCATCGTCTCTCCATGCTAAGCACCAGATTATCCAGGAGTTCTTGGGGTAAACGTCTACCCCTAGCGAACTTGAAGGAATCAAGGAGCATTCTCACTGTCTACGATTTTTTCGCATGCATTTTTTATTCGCGGAAAACTCGCTTATCAAGCACGCGCTTTTGTTCATGCGCTTCTAATCGCCATCTAGGAAATATGAGAACCTGATTTATGAATTATGTCTTCCCTTTAAAATAAAAGCCAAAACCACCAGATTTTCTTTTTCACTTGACGCCGATCGGTAGTGTGACAACAATATGCAGACATGCACAAAGAACTACATGATATATTTTGCATGATATATATCTACATATATTATTTATTACATGATATATATAATATGTATTACTTGATATATTTTGATCATGAAACACATACGTGTGCTTAAAAACATACGTACTCAACGCGTACAAGGGATTGTGTCAATTCCGTAAAAATAAAGACAGTAAAAATAACACTTTAGGGCATGTGGCATTCAAGGAAAAATATGGCGAAATGAACCCAATCAAAAATTTAACCTTAACTGAAACGTATATTCAATTCATAGAGACGCCACGCCCACTTGTTGATAATCTTGACTTGATATTGTTTACAAACATTCAGATTTACTCTGCAAGAAGAAAGTGACAACCAGCCTTAGTATGGGAGCTATTGGTTCAAAGAAACGTGAATATAAAATTGGGGAGAAATCTTCTGATTCCATAACAGATAAAAAAGTTATAGAAACAGTTGTTTGTCGCGATGATGATTTGGAAGATGGAAAAATGGCCGAATTTGAAATCAACGATACAAATAAAGTTTTACTGGTAAAGGAAAATGGAATTTATTCTGCTTTTGGAACTAAATGCCCTCATTACGGTGCCCCTTTAAAAAATGGCGTCCTTATTAATGGAAAAATTAGATGTCCTTGGCACGGTGCATGTTTTAACAGCAAAACTGGAGATATTGAAGATTTTCCAGGCTTAGACAGCTTACCTTGCTATCAAGTCAGCGTTGAAAATGGTGATGTTAAAGTTAAAGCAGAAGTTTCGGCTCTTAAAAATCATAAGCGGGTGAAAGAAATGAGTAAATATTCGCACATCAATCCTTCCACATTTGTTATTATTGGCGGAGGAGCCGCTGCGCAGGTTTGCACCGAAACACTGCGCCAAGAAGGTTTTAATGGCAAAATTATTTTAATTACTAAAGAAAAGCATTTGCCTTATGATCGCCCTAAGTTGAGTAAAGCTCTTGACACGAAAGCCTCTGATCTTTATTTGAGAAATGCCGATTTCTTTAAGAAAGCCGATGTGTCTGTGATGTTGGAAACAGAGGTAACTTCGATTGACACGAGCGAAAAATGGGTTGCTTGCAATAATGGCAAATTAAAAGTGAAGTATGAAAGCTTAATGATTGCCACTGGTGGTCAGCCTATTAGGATGCAGATTCCAGGCTCAGATTTAAAAAATATTTACTACTTGCGAACACCAGAAGATGGTAAATCAATAGTAAAAGCCTCAGCTGGTAAATCGGTCGTTATCATTGGTACATCTTTTATTGGTATGGAAGTGGCATCCTACTTAATGAATAAAGCCACTTCCATCCATGTAATTGGTCGCAGTCCCGTGCCTTTTGCTAAAGTGTTTGGATTGGATATTTGCAACCGCATTAAACAGTTATTTGAAGAAAAAGGTGTAGTTTTCCACTTTGAAAAAGATGTCGTCGAATTTGCAGGAGAGGATGGTTTACTTACAGGTATTAAATTTTCAAGTGGGGAATGCATACGAGCTGACGTATGCGTAATCGGTATCGGAGTAAAACCGGCCACCGATTATCTCAAAAGTTCTGGAATATCTATGAATGAGAAAGGTTTAGTGATGGTGGATGAGTTTCTGAAGACAAACATTGATGGAATTTATGCTTGTGGTGATATTGTAGAATTTCCATTGGCTACTTATGGTAATGTAAGAGTGAATATCAGCCATTGGCAAATAGCACAAGCACATGGAAGGGTTGCTGCTTTGAATATGGTAGGAAAAGTTACAGCTTTACAGTCTGTTCCATTTTTCTGGTGTGCAATGTTTGGCAAGAACTTTCGCTACGCCGGGTATGCCGAGAATTACGATGAAGTTATTATCGATGGAGATGTGGAGAAGTTGGAATTTGTTGCCTACTTTATTTCCAACTCAGAAGTGGTTGCAGTGTGCACTGCAAACAGAGATCCAGAAGCTGCAAAATTCGCTTCTCGCATTTGCCAAGGAGAGAAAATATTGAGAAATGAAATACATACATAACTGAGATTCAATATTTGATAATTAATCTATGTTTGTTATATAAGCTTTGGGTAATTGTTTTAGGGGGACCACAGAACATTGAATTTTTAAAATTTAGAAATTTCAGGGACTTTAAATGTCTGGAAAAATGAATTAACTTGGGATAGAGGTACCATTATTATTTTCAAAAAATTTCCTTCTAATATTTTTTTTTTAAATTAAACATTTATTTTTAAATGTTTTGTAAGTAAATTTTGTGTATTACAATTAGGCATAGCGAGGAAAAAATTTAAAAATTGTTAATCATTGCAACATCAAAGAAATTTGATAAAATCTGAGAAAAATTAAAGTAAATTTTTTTCCTTAGTGTTTGTGGCCATCCTGTTATTGCAAATAGAGTTTGTAATAATAAATTGCTTGCAATAATTTTTTAATGTGGTGTTTTCTAATAAAACAGGTCTTTTTCGAGCCTATGCATTTTTTGAAGATGTCATTTTAATATGGCATGATCAAAATGACTCCTGATGGAAGAAATCTTTAAATTAAAAACCCAAAAATAATGGATACACGATTTCCTTTTGGAAACTATGATTTGTGCTGATTGAAGAAACCAACAAAGTCTCTAATTTTTTTATCTGCTAATTTCCACAAGTTATAAAAATTGGTTCATTCTGTGATATTCGTATAGCAAAAGCAGACATGTGTTTGCTAGAAATAAGAAAAAAATTGTGTTGTGTTTATATGCTTGGGCCTGCGTTAGGGATTTCAAATTATTAACCGAATATCAAAAGTATTTGCTAATTTTCAAAAGTCTTTCCAAATCTTAACAATTTTTTATGACTGATTTTTTTCTCCATACGAAACAATTTTATGGTAGTTTGTTTCGGGCTTATATTATTTGGACTTGATTCTAATTGGTTATGTGGCCCGTCTACCAAAAATTACTGCAATTGAATTAAAAATACTACATTGTTTAGAAAAATTCATTTTGTTGTAATTTTGAGGATCGAGTTAAATATGTATATTTTTTTCAGTGGAAAGGATCATTAGCAAAAACATAGTTTTATTCGCCAAATTTAGGATTTTATCGCATTTGATGAGTTGGCAAATGCTTAACACTGGCCCTGTCTTGTGTTTACATAATATGCAGTATGTTTTAAAAAATAGAAATATTCTTCTATAGATTTTTTTTTTTTTGCTGTCACATTTTATGCATAAGCATACATTTGTTGATTTTTTTTCACTTTTACTCCATTTCTAATGCAGATTAATAGAAATATACTTCAATATATATATTTTTTTCTACCATGTTTTATGTACACATTTGTGCATAAAACTTATGAATTTTTTTTAAACATTTATTCCATTTCTAATGTAGATTGTTAAAAGGAATTAAACAATTAGAAGATTTATTTTAATATTTTTCAGAAACATTATATGAGTTTCTAAAATATTGTAAGGATTTAGTTAGTAATACTTTATTATTTAAAGAATCATACCAGTTAAAAAAGGATTTTAATGTGTTTAATAAATATGTAATTCTTTTTATAATTTTTAGCTTTAATTGACATTTTTTTCAATTTAAAATTTTTTTTCTGAATAAAACATTCTCTGTTTCTGCTATATTTTTCATCAGGAACAAAAAGCTTCATTTTTTTTAATGTTAATAATTTGCCTCAAAACATTCCATTTCTAGTGAATTAAAATTTCATTCTTAAAAGGGCCATAGACTTTTCTATGAGGAGGATATCCTTTTTGGTACCTGAAATGGTCACAAAATTTTCAATGTTAATATACTAATGGTTAACAGGCAAATTGAAAGGGTGAATTTTGTCACCACATGCAAAGTTTATTTTTTAAAAGAAGTGGAATAAGTGAACTGTACAGTGCCACAGCATGTTCTATTAGTGCCATTTGTGACAATAACAATTTGCTGGAATAGGTATGACTATGGGAATGTCACCTTTTTGTTGATAAATTATCAATGGGTTGAGTTTAAAAACTACTTAGTTTTTTATTGTTGATCAGAGCAGGATTGATAAAAATTTGTTTTTAATGATATTCACGTGTTTTTGATGGATTGTTTTTGATAGATGTAGATTTTATTGTGGTTAGATGGGTAATTCATTTGTTATTTTTTTTAGTTGTAAGGTGAAGATTCACTATTATTTTGAAGTATTATTGTTGATGAGTGAATGAATTTAAATTATACTTAGATCATTTATTTTTTCTTTGTTTAAAGCTGATTAATAAGAAATTGCATGTAATAGTATTCATACATTTTATATCTTTTGCTAGATTCTATTGTGGGTTAGATGGACATTTTAATTGTTAATTTTTGGCTGCAATGTGAATATTTGGAGATTGTAGCATTCAATCAAATGTTTTACCTGTTACTTTATTTTTCTTTTTTTTAAATTTCTAATAGCACATGTTGTTTGAAGAATTTTATTCTGAAATTGTTACTGTTTGTGCAGGATATTTAAGTCTCGGTTATTTCTGACAGCATTAAGCACTCCAGCTAATAACAATAATAATAAAAAAAAAAGTTAGAAATGAAGCAACTTATAATATGTATCAAATAATATCTAAAGCATAATTTACTTGTAATTTGAGCAGATCAATAATTAAGATCCATTTGAGGAGTAAAATTATATAAGTTATCTGAAAATAGCAGGTGATTGTTGCTTATCAAAAATCAACTTAGATCGAACATAATGATGGGTTTCGAAATATCTGTTCAAGAGAAATGTAAAAAATAGTATTTCTATATTTTAAAACAATTGTTAAATATAAACATTTTTTGACATAAACATTTTCACAAGCTATTCTACAAGTTTTTTTATTATAATTTAAATTTTTTAAAGTATTTTCTACTGATTATTTTTTTATATTTGTAACGTAATATTTTGTATTTGTAAAAAATTAAAGTTTATTGATGTAGAATTTAACAGTACAATATCTTTGCCAATTGTTATTTTTAAAGTGACAACTATATAAATTGTTATTAGAAAATAAACAAACATGTTATTAGCACTGCTTTATACAAATTAATAAATATTATGTAAATAAATTACTGCGCACATAAGTGTTTTGCTTCTAATCTTGATTGTTATATTATGTAAGGTTAGTTGCTATTTAATGTTGTATATCAGATTGATATTCTGAAACATCTTTTAAAATTACAGACAGAGCCGGATTAAGCATACGTTGGGGCCCTAGGCCATTCAAAATTTTGGGGCCCTTAGATAAAAAAATTTTCCTCATATATTTTTTATTTATTCATATATAAAAGTATTTATATATCTTTTCATTCAAGAAAGCATATTTAAAAAAAAATAAATAATGAAAAATTAAAATTTAATAAGTAATAAATAAATATGATTAACATTATATTAAAAAAATTATCGTATTTTATTAATATATATTTGAAATTGATTTTTTTTAAAAATATTATTTTTCTTAATTTTGTAAAATTTATTTAAAAAAAATCTATTTCAAGGGAGCCCCTAATCATTGGAGGCCCCAGGCCATGGCCTTGTCTAGACTAATGGGTAATCCGGCACTGATTACAGATTATAATTAGTCCTAGCAACCAATTTACCTTGGCCTCGATTTGGTTATAAATTGGCTCAATATGAGTTCGATAAGAAGATTCACCGAGGAACCGATATTGGGTTGTCTAGATTTTTCAATATTGGTCGCAGGAGGGACCTATATTGGCCAATATATTGCCTATTCTGACTTAATGAGTTTAAAATGTCGGGTGAATCTGACAATTTTATATAGAGCCGATATTGGTTGTGAACTGTAATATATTGGGTGTATTCGACAGTTCTATATATGACTAATATCGGATAAATAACGGCCTTTTGTACTCTTATTTAGCCAAGATTCCTGAATGTTGGTTGAATGAGGGCTCAAGTTATTTTCTTGCTAGGGAGAGAATTTTCTCATTTTCAACTTTATTTAAATTATAGTTATTATTTTATTTCCCATTATTATATACATATTGACCGTTATTATTTTTTTTTATTTAGTTTTAATATCTAGAACTAATTTTTATTTATTTTTCAATATTTTATTCAATTTATAATACTATTTAGAAAAAGTAAATTGTAAACTTTATAATTTAAAACCTTCCTAAGAATTTTAAGTTAAGATTTAAAAATTTATTTTGAACTTAACTTTTAAGTTAAAAATTATCTTCTGACGTTTGATGATGTTTAATTATTTTCTTGTTTTAAGTATTATTTGCCCTCTGGTGTTTCTGAAAATTGAGATTAATGTATGAGATTTTTCTCACAGAACCTTGCATCTCTATTTGATAGCAAAAGGAATCCCCGTTTTGTTATTCTGATAACAACTAGTTCTATTCACTAACTAAATTTGAGATGGTCAGTAAAAAGTACTTTAATATAAAAATAATAATAAAATCAAACAAAGGTGTAGGGTTATTATTTGTTATTAGCCAATTAATAAAGGTTAAACTTTAGGAAATAACTATTCACTAAAGGATAAATAACTATTCACTAACTAAATTTGAGATGGTCAGTAAAAAGTACTTTAATATAAAAATAATAATAAAATCAAACAAAGGTGTAGGGTTATTATTTGTTATTAGCCAATTAATAAAGGTTTTACAGAATTAAGATAATTTTAAATGTGTGTTCTTTTTTATCACTGACATTATTTTATTTAACAACTTATTATTCGGAACTTGTTAAAAGTTTTGTAATTAGAATTTTTATGACAAATTTGCCAAAACTAAGTGAACTGTGTGATATATTTTAGGAATCTCTTTATATTGTTATACCTGTTAATAACTTACAATGAATGTAATAAAGAAAAGCTACTTATATTGAATTGTTGCTGTTTCAACTGTGACTATGGAGCTTGATAATATTGGTATACAGGAGTCAGAATTTCTATAAAAACCTCAACTACAACCAGTGAAAGAAATTCAAAATATAATGAATTGCTTATAGTTAAATAAGTGCTTCTTACAAATATTTATATTTATTTAGTTGGTGCTGCAATTTTTTTTGCCATTTCAAGTAAGTCAACAATAAGATATGAAAATTGAGTCCGCTGTGATAAAATTATTTCAATAATAATGCATAATATGTAAAATGCAATGGTATAAAAGATTACAAATTTGTATAAAATTAATGGACAGTTCTTTTTTATTTTTAGAAAGCTTAATTTTTATAAAACTGAATTCTTCATTTGAGTGAATATTACTAGGTAAATCAAGTGTGAACAAGAATAAAACTTCTAAGAGGCGGTGCCGATTTAAAAGAGTTGATTTATTATCTTATTGCTACTTTTACTAATAAGACAGGAGAAAACTGAAATTGTTTGTTAGGCTATTGTTCCCCCAATTGCCTAAAACTAACATTTTCCATTTTTATACCTCCTTTCAAATTTATGAACAGCTTTCTTAATATTTGCTCCATGCATATGATATTTAAATTTGCAGTTGAAAGTTTTTTTTTTTTAAGAATGGATTCTGTGGACTACCTTTGCAGGTGTGAAAATAATAGAGAGATTTTACATTCTCACTTAGCATCTTGCGTGGTACACAAGCACTGTAGTTGAGATGGTTCTGTAGTAGCTGCACAGAATCTATTTAAAAGTGCAAAATCTCTCTGACATTCATGAGTATTGTTTTTGTTTCTGTCTGTGTCAATGGTCTGGTGTGTAATAATACAGAGTGATATTTTGAATTTTCTCTGTTATTAGATCTAAATACTTATTCTGTGATGTTATTTTGAAAGTTTTTTTCTAATTATTTTTTTTTTTCGAATCATATTTGTCTAAAATTATCGAACAAAGTTCTGATTCTGACAAATATTGTTGAAACATAATAAAATAACATGTTAAACGTCTTGTTGAAAACACTCAAATTACTTCGTTCAAGAACATGTTAAGAATAAGATGCAAATATGAAGCATTAATTTTTTCTGAAAATTCTTTCAGTGGATTGTAATTGAATGTAATATGCTCTGCATGTGCTTTAGAATTGATTTTTTGAAATTCGCTATTTAAAAGGGAACTGCTGTGTTTAGAAAAAATATTCTGTAACACTTCTCTGTTCCCGGGAAAGTTTATGAAATTCCTCTCTGTTGCTATGCAACTGAAAAAAAGGACAAAATTTTTGATTATTGCTAACCAGCTTGGATTATCACAGAAGAAAACCATTTTTTGGTTTGACATGCATCTCTACAAAGATTTTTTATTTTTATTAATTAGTTATAAGTACAAAGCTGCTACGATGTACTTTTTTGCTTAAAAAACAATTATAAAACAGTATTCCTCTATTTATCTAAGTGATATTGGTTTATTATTATTGATAATTTATTTTCTATTTTAATATGAGGAGTGACAGTCATAAGGTACAAACCAATTAAAATCTGGTATGTTTACAATAGTTTCAGAGTTTAATGAAAATTTATTTGTCGAAAAGTTAAAGTAATGCTTTTTTTTTAATGTTTCTACAATTTCAATATTTTTGAGTTAAAAACTTTAATTTTAAGAGCTGGTGTATTAATCCAGTGTTATGATTATTTATGTTTTAATTTATAATTTAAGTACGATAGTTTTTAATTCATACTATTCAGGAATCAGTGTCCTTAATGTTGTTGCAGGTTGGTAAAAAAAAGAAAGAATTATTGAAATTTAAAAATTTACTTTTTTACTTAAAAGTTGAGGTAGTGATTTTTTAAAATACTTTTAAAATTTAAATATTTTTGAGATTTAAAACTCCATGATTATATATTTTTTTAAATAGTATTTCCTTTTCAAAAGAATGGAAGGCACTAGTACTGGATTGTGGATAGTGATATATTTTTATGCTAAAGTGAGATTGCATTATTTATTTTCGTGCTTGATTATACACTTTGTTAATAAAATGGGCGTCTCAAGGTTACGTAATTTCCACACTCCATTACCATGGCTTTGGTAAATCTTGCTTTCTATGCTAGTACATTTTAGTACAAAGTACAAACTTGGAAAATACTCGCCTGTGGGAAAAGTAAGATTTACCAAAACCATGGTGACGGAGAGGGAGAAAGTGTGGAGAATGAGGAAATAGTGTAACTTTGAGATGCCTATTTTAGTTACAAAAAGTATAGTGTTCCTAACTACTTGTAAAGTGATATCCCACTTACTGTAACTTGTAGTTTAATTTATTATTAGTGATATTTTTTTTTAAAAAAGGAAGTTTTATTCTAATTTTTTATGATTTAATTTTTTTTCTTTTACTTTGTGTTGATTATTTATGTATGCTTAATTTTATTGAACGAAAATTGCCAAAAGAGTTATGCCATTTCTTTATGAATACAAATTGTTAAATAAGATGTATTTAAAAAAACCAATATTTTCCATCTTGTCATTCATAGTTTAACAGAATATATTTTAATTGTTAAGTCACAAATTAGAGTTGTGGAGTTGATAGTTGGTCAGAAGGTGGCTTTAGATTCCAAAATTAAACTCTATTAAAATTTTAACTGAACCCCAGTAAAAGTAATTGATATAATTACTAAATAAATGTTTATTTCAAGTAACATATTACTACTATTTTTATGTTAGATTATAGTAAATGTTTTTTTCTTCTAAATAATATTTGATATAACAAACATTTATTTAAAAAAGTTAAAAAGTTGTTAATCTATTTGATAATCAACTCCCTGCGAAATGGTCTTCAACTTTTGACTCCACAGCCCTGGTTATAAAACAATGTGATGAGAACTTTTGTTGCTAATTGTGCTCACAAAGTGCTTTGGAAAATAATACATATCTTCTTTGCAATTGTTGCTTTTGTTTAATTATTTGAAAAGCATGTTTTATATATGTAATAATCAGAATTTAGCTTATTTTTACTCTACTTAACCGACTGTAATAAAACACGTTTTATTAATTGTGTGTATTCATTTCATATTTTACCTTGCTTAACTTTTAAGCAGTTTCGTGATTTTTCTTTTTTCAACTGTTCAACTGGCTAAGAATTGGCAATTTCGGCGAAAATTTCCAATTTTTTTTTTTTTTGTTTTTTTAAATTTGTAAGATTTGAACCTTTGTTTCTTCGCTTGCATCTCTTTAAATTTTATCTCCGATGTTTAGATTCTTGATTTTTTTAAAGTGTTCAAACTGGGTAAAAATTGGCAATTTTGGCGAAAATTTCGATTTTTTTATGAACTTTCGTTGAAAAATTATACAATTTTAATACTGTTTTGCGTAAATGTCTGAATAATAAAAATTTACTGTTTAATAATAAAAATGAACTGTTACTGTTCTAAATTTTACTGTTTAATAGAATAAGCGAGATATAAGTAAAATTTTTGGTCGGGGGAAAAAATTTAATTTTCGCAAAGTACCTGGACCCGGTAAAAATTTAGAACCTGGTACAGCTCTACTAAAAAGTATACGCATTTTGGATCCCAATTGAATATCTAAAGAACGAGAAAAATAAAATGTCATCAAAATTCCCCAAATGCAACCGAAGATAGTGAAAGGGACTAAAACATGAAACCTGTTCGGTTGCGAAGAAAACAGAAGTTTAAATTCAGAAATACCTCTAAGTTTTTTTTAAGGTAATCGAGTGTTTTTCAACGTAATGCAACCAAGTGTTAGTCTTTTTCATTACATTTAACTGATTAGTAATTTGACAGCTTTCTTACGACCCATGATTCCTATACATTTTTTTTAAAAGTAATTGTAAGAATATGAATAAAATTGTGGTTATTCTGTAGCACATCAAACTATACCGTTAGAACCGTGGTGGCTTGGCGGATAGAACGTTCGCCTTCCAATGAGGTGAACCGGGTTCGAATCCCACCGATGGCTGGTCGATACGAATTCCGCACCCGTCTCGCACCGACCACAGTGCTGACGAAAAATATCCTCAGTGGTAAACGGATCATAGGTTAGAGTCGCCTTGGTGTAAGACTAACCTTGGGAATTTTTCGTGGTTTTCCTCTTATGCGGATTAGTTCCATCATAAAATTTCACCCAATACTTGACCCAGGTTCTCTAGATTGGGATTACAAGTTTGCGGAGTTGAACATTAGTAGCCCGAAATTGTGTCGGCTGTTCAAGGTCGGTTATAAAATTAAGTAAAACGATACCGTTACTGATTTCATTATGAATAATGGGTTCATAATTGTATGTGGCTGAGTTCGTCAAAAGGGGAAAGCATGAACCAACTTTGAAAAACATTTTTAAAAAATCATAAATTTTAAAAGCGTAATTTTCCTGAGAACATTTAATGCATAAAAATTAATCTAATCGTTAGTGTTATAAAAAAGTAAAAAACGCTGCAATTTGCATTGCTTTTAATAGGTTCTATCAATATCAATAGTTTTCTTAAAATAATCAATTGTAAGATAAAATTTAATGAAATGTATAATATTTGAGTATTAAAAAATAAAATTTGAGCAAAATCTATTTATCAATTCCTGAAAGGTGTTTTTTTTTTTTAATATAAAAGTAATTTTGATTTTTTTTAAAAATCGAATTTATTCCTCCGTTGAAGTAATACAGAACAACAATAATAAAAATCGTCAAAATTGGATGAAATCGCCATTTTGGTATGGAGTACTTTAACATAGAAGAAAAAATATATTATTTTTACTTCACAAGATGCGTGAGAGAAAACACGTGACACATCAAAAACCCCTTTTTAAAAATTTTTGTTAAGATAGGGGAAGCGTCAAGTATTTCTGGAAACACGGTCTTGAAGTAGTCCGTGTCTATTTTTAACTAACTGAACGACACACTTGAATATGTAGTTATGTGGCTTTGTCTCTCTCACTTTCCCTCAGTAAACACTCCTCAGCTGGAATAATGTCCATTTTCCACACAAAAATGAAATGTTTTTCTGCACTTGTGTTTGTTTTGTTAATGAGTAAGTTTTCATTTGTATTCTTTCTATTTTTAAAGGAATTTAAATTCTCATTAGAAGCTTATTATTAGAAAATGAGTCTCATTAGCCTGTTTATCTAACTATTTGCATACCTTCAGTTTTTGAGCAACTCTTTTGTGTTTCCACTTGCATATTCGTTAATAAAAAATATAATTCTACGAAGAGGGTAGGTTGGGGGGGGGGGGAATTCTGGCTGACATTGTAGTATGAACCTAATACTACGTAAACATCAACAAGCACGCTTTTTCTATAGTGCTACCAGAATTCTCGATTGCTGCTATATTTTACGCAGCACGAACGTTTTTTTTTTACCCCGGGAAGAGGTGAGTTTTAAATTAAAAACCATTCCAACCATATACCTTCAAGATAAATAATATATTCGAGTTTAGTTCTTCAAAATTCATAAAAAAGAGGTTTTGCTTCTTGCTCTTATCAAGAATTTATGCTGTCCAGGTGCTATTAACTTACAAAGTGACATTTTAACAAAGTGACATTTTTTCGCGAACAACAATAAATAGTTACTAAAGAAGTACATTACTTTATGTCAGAAAAAAAAACATGTTCTGTACAGGATGTAAACTATTTATAGATATGTTTTACCAATCATATTCAAATAGATTCCGATGCGTTCATTACCGCCTTCCTCAGTAGTGATTCGTTAGATTTGAAGAGTTTGTTTCCTTGTTTAAATATTACATTGAAACGACGATTGAACAGACGTCATATTTAACTAGGAATCCTAAAGATATAAATAATAAAGACGGTCAATGCCGAACACTATACGTTTGTCGGTCTATGCTGACCATAATGTTTTTTTAATGTTGAACTCAAAATTTCGTTTGCAAAATGTTCATTAACACACGACATCCTTGAAGAATTAACATCTAAGCATTTCATGGAATTAAGATAAAACAAATAATCAAACGATTATAAAGAACTTCATAAATTCAATTGAAAATAATAAAAGAGAGTGATAAACTCATCAATCTAACTAGTAGTTATGTTTTTGTGCCGTGGCGTGGTGCTAAAACAGTTATGGCCAGTGTGTTGCCATTTTGGCCCGCATTAATAAAAGAACGCATTGTCTTTATATATTCTCTAGCAATAGAGTATTATCGTGGAAAGTCTGTATAGATTTCTCTGTGGTTAATAGATTTTTTTTAAAAAAAAAAACATTTTTTTTTATCTTTCAGACTGCATAAGTCTTAAGTCTATGGAACTTTAAAATGATTGACATTTTCTAATTCCGATAGATTTCCTCACTCTCAGATTTATAGTTCACAATTGGGGAGGTATCAGATCAGTTTTTTAACTAACTCGTATTAGCGCAGTTAAAATAAAACTTAATCCCGATACAAAAACGAAGAAAAAAAAAATCTGCTGCTCTAAGCATTTTTTCTTTTCTTTTCTAAGTGAGGGGAGAAAAGTTGAACGACTTCGGGTTTTGGCAGAGGGGGAAGAATCTATGATCTTTATTGGCATTGTTTTAAACGGAATCGCAAAAGATCAATCTCTAGACCAGGAGTTTCCAACTTACATGGGATCGGGGGCCCGCAATTAAAAACACCAGTCAAATGGCGGGCCACATCTTTATCAAAATTTTATATGGGACTCTTTTATGTTTGAAGGAACATTAAACATTGCTGTACATTAACAATTAAAAATTTTTTCGACTCATTAGGAATTATAGCAGAAAAAAGAGAAGAAAAAAAATTCTCGAGCATCTGAAATTAAATTTTTTTTTCTTTTCCGCTCATGTGATATTCAATTCAAGGAATTTAAATAAAACATGATATTCATTTCCCTCATTTATGCGTTTTAAAATTTACAGATATAAATAATAACTTCCAAAATGAGTGGTTTCAAAAAGTTAAATGGGGGAATTTCTTCGAGAAAATTTCTGAAACGCACATACTAAATTATATGCACAAAATACAGTAGAACTCGTTTATAACGAGCTCGGATTTAACGAGAAGTCGGATTCACCGAGGGAAACGAGAATATTTGATTGGATCAATGTTAACTCTATGGAACAGAAGTCGCTTTTAACGAGCAAGACCCGGTTTTAGCGAGCAATATTTTTCTGTCTTGCAATCTTTTTTCTCATCTTTCTAGTCTTTCTGTCTTATCTTTTTTTCAAAATGATAAGAAATGTGCGCGAAATAAAAAAAAACGCGATTAAATTAATTAATGTAATTAGAGTAAGTAAGTATTANAGCATTTTATACAAAAAAAAAAAAAAAAAAAATGACAGCTAATATATTTTAGTTTGCGGGCCACAAAAAAAGGCTTCGAGGTCAGGATGAGGCCCGCGGACTGCTCTAGTCAATGGCATTATAATTTAAAAGTTTCAAAGGTTTTATGCACAAGAAGTACAATTTTGCACTTTAAGCAGTTAGAGAGGTAAGGTATTGTTACATACATATTTTTTTTGCGATGAATTGAAGGAAAGTTTACGCTCAACAATAGGATTAATAAATAGAAAAGTTGACAGATTTTTGAATTTAAAAAATACTGTTTTTTGTCTTGCACTTTTGTACACTTTTTACACTGTTATAAGAAAGCTATTTAGGCAAATGAGGCATTGTTTCTGATGTATTTTTTACGCTGCAATGAAAAAGAATAACTCGAGTTTATCGGATAAATAGTTTAGAAGTATATTAGTCAACGCGTAAATGAGTACCACCTCAAAATTGTAAAAACCGCTGCAACTTTTGAACTATTTGTTCCATCGTCCCGTATTGGGTCTCACTTGATTTGCACAAAAAATAACCGATAAAACAATAATACTTAACTTTTCAATATAACAATTTTACCTCGCGTAAATGGAAGCCAATCATTGCTCATTTTGTAAATAATTTCAGTGTAGTATTCGGGGAAAGCTAACTATGGCAAGCTGATATCCTCCTCTTGGTTGGCAAAGGATCATGGGATATAAATTTCTCGCTGTCAAGTTACTGTGAGACAACATTTTCATGGGGCAGAATTTTAGATTTTAAAATGATGTTAGGAAGTATTTCAGACGGACAAAAGCATTGAGAGATAGAGCCTATAAGACAGCAAAAAATTCGCGGGGAAAAAATTTAGTCGAACATAAATTTGTTTAGACAGAATTTTAAAAGGACATAAATATCAAGTTATCAATAAAGATCTTCCGATGGACAGAAGTGTAAAAGTATTTATAGAGTACTTATCATAGTATTTCGCAGTATCAAAAACTAGTTGGAAAAATCGTAAAGCGTATAATTCACCTCCATTTAATCAGGAGCTTAATGCAAATCAGAAAAAAAAAGTTTATATTTTCAGGTAGTGTGTCTAAATCGACAATCGGATAATTCACCCCAGATAATCGGGGTCCACTGTAAATTTCACCATATTTTCAGATAGTGTATCATTATCGGATAAAGTACAAGATGGATATTTTATAATCGTCGTTGAACGGCCGACCCAAATTTTGAGTTTACGGCTACTAATGTTCAACACAGTAGCTTTGTGATTTTGAATACAACCTAGAAGGCAAAGGAACTCCTGTATCAAGTATTGGGTGAAATATGCCTCCGTGGAGGACTTTTTGATGGAACTATTCCGCATTTGAATTACATGGAAAGGAAAACTACGAAAACCTCCCACGGTTAGCCTGACGGCAAGGGAACTCTAATCCACTATCTGTCTGCCACTGAGGATCACCACTGTCATTTACGTCACCACTGTGGTCGGTGCAAGCCGGGTGCGGAATTCGTATTCTAGTCATCGCTGGGATTCGAACCCGGTGCACCTCATGTACGAGGTGGATAATTCAGCCCCGGATAATCCGGAGTCTACTGTAACAAATATATTCCTATATTTTTAGGTAGTGTGTCATTCGGACTCCGCCACAGTGTCCACTACGAGGGAGAGAGTGAGGTGTTGGAAGGGGAAAAGTTCCGGATAGTGTGCGTGATGAGCCGGCAAGACGTACCAGGTTGGACATTAAACAGTTCTGTCGTTATCACGGAAGATAACGACCTCGGATATAACGTTCAGGAGAGAGAGAAAGATGCTTTCCACTGGGAACTCAGTCTGAGTGCGGAAGAGGCGCAACTGCATCACAGCGGAGAGTACCGATGCAACAAGTACAGCAGGGATTTCCACTCTCTGTACATCAAACCGAGATTTGGTAAGAATAACCCTTTTGAATTCACAAAACAATACCCAGTGCTCCCCCCCCTACAATATTTATAAATGCACCCTATCTTAGACTTTATAAATTATATTATGAAAAAAAAAAGCTATGAAGATACATTTGGGTATTTATAATCATTCATTATGTTTTAATTTAAATTATTTTTATTTTAATCAATAAGGAATTAATAATTGCGATGGAAAAGCGGAATTTAGGAAAGTACTAAATTGGAACATGGTATACATTTACCACATTAAAATGAAATTCATCTTAACAATACGGGAAAATAACTCACTATCGTATAATAATTTTATTCAAAGTTTAATTAAGGGTTATCATTATTTGTAAAGCGAATTAAAATACATCTTACAAAAGAAAAAAACAAACATATTGCGATTCAAGTAGTTGGGGTCCCTTTCTTGAATGAAGGGTTGCACGCCCAAAGACATAGTATGATAATATTGACACAAATATGATAATATTAATACAAAAAAGCACGTCAAAAGTGATTACTATTTGCAGAAATCTGAGCTCTCGAGTCATTATTTTGTATGTATTAAAAAGATCGAGATTTACCTATGTCACGAAAACATGATCAAAAAGCTACTTAGAGTACTTAGATAAACTATAAAATGAACACAAATAAAGAGTTACAAAAGTGATTACTAAAATTCTAAATTCACGCATCATAATTTTGTCAAATTAAAGATATTAAAATTTTAAACTTTGTAGATTTATAACGATAACCACCGAAAAAAGTTATTCGTAAACTAAATTGATTTAGATTTGGCTTGTTCTAAACATAAATGCGCCATTCAAAATTTCTGATATTCTTTATTTTCCAAAACAAAAAAAAATTATTATAGTTTTTTTTATATTTTTATTATTATTGTGTTCAGATGCTTGCGCGGACCGCATATTAGAAGCAGATTGTGCACCTCTATCATAGTGTAATATTTCAGGATCGTGCACCCTCTAACCTCGTGTACTGCCGGGGTTGCGGGTGGAGGGTGGTATTTCTAACCAAAGCATTCTTTTCGCCAAAATTCAATGGCTGTCTGGTAATACGGAAACAAGTAAAAGCGCATTGCCACTTTTCTCGCCCATTTAAGTGAAATCTGGTCTTATAGGAATAGTGAATGGATGCTCACTTTTTTTTCCTATTGCTTTATTGAAATTACATTTGCAGGCTTGTTTGCTCAATTTAGGTTTATAAACCTATGTGAAGTAGAAGGACAGAATTTAGAGAAGGACATCAGCCACGGGTAGGGAGGGATTCAATCGCATACCGTTTGGTGGCGATACCGCTCGGCCAAGGAAAAAAATATTGTGTTAAAATATTTTGGGATTGAGATTCAGTTATAAAAAGATTTAGCTTAATAACTAGAAAAGATTTGATCATTAAGCACTGATTTTAGCTGGAAAGTGAGTGGGGATTTTCAAAATTTTACTTAATGTTAAGAAATGGCCATAAGCTTGTAATTTCAGCATTTAAATAACCGATATTATAAATTCCGCATTTATAAATACAAATAAATTCCAGGAGAAATGATCTAATGAACGAACGTTTAGCGTACAAAACAAAATAGCTCCCGAGTGTCTTCTCCCCTTCTTGGCCACACACAACCTTTACTGTTACCCACATTTATCAAAACAAGCCTCTTTCCATTTTTTCTCTGTATTTTCTGAAGTTATAAGAATATGGCTTCATGAATCACGGGTGAGTAACTAGCGTACCATCGACGTTTAGAAATTAATACATTTGGTGGGAAGTATACTGACCACGACTTTTATAAAGGGTTAAGTATTTACTCACACCCCTATTTGAAATAGTTAACCCGACCTCGGTCGTAAGCCTAATCACCGACAGACAAATTGGCGGCGTGAGTTCTGTAGTCCGACATTAGTCTCCTAGAATCTGTTGGAGTTAATAAGTTGTTGTGAATTTGGCAAAAATGGAAAATCACATAGCACGACATTAAAGAGCAATATTCCACTATGTCAAAAACTAAAAGTTTTCAATCTGTGTGTGTTACTCACCGAACAAAATCGCACTCACGTAACTCACCGAACAAAGTTGAAGATCATATTTCTCATCATCCAGGAAAAAGTTACTACTGCTATTTTAAATTAATTCTCTGGATGACAACGAAATCTTTTATTTGTTTTTATATTCTTCGCTTTTGGTTGTTTTCTCCTTTTTATCGAATAAACATATTTTCTTACTTTGTGTTGCTCTAAATTTTTGAATGGATCTGTCAAAGAAAATTAAAAAACAAAAACAAAGCTTGACTGCCTTAGACTCTAGACCAGAGGTCGCCAAAGTGGTCTATATAGACCCCCATTGGTCTATTTAACATAAGCGGGGGTCGATCTGAGCCAGGGGGTCGAATGGGGGTCGATCCGAAGAGGAAGGGTCAATTGGTCGAAGGATTATCAGTATTTTTCAGATATGTGACAATTAGAAATAAAAGAAGAAGATTTGGAAATATATACAGGTAATCTTCAAAAATTGAGCGACGATTTTAAACTGCGTTTTGTTGATTTGGAAAACATTGACATCCCTGATTGGATTATTGTGCCATTTTCTGCTCAAATTGAAAACGTGG